>NW_024734387.1:0-23429 GCF_018991925.1 Homarus americanus | reverse complement strand
AGGTGATGTCTAACCCAGATACAACACTATGTAACAGGTGGTGCCTAACCCAGATACAACACTATAACAGGTGATGTCAAGAAACCTATACAAACACTATAACAGGTGATGCCTTTACCCAGATACATCATTATAACAGGTGATGCTCTTAACCCAGATAACACTATACTTGTATGATGCCTCGAATTCCAGATACAACACTATAAATAGGTGATGCCCCAAACCTAGATACAACACCATAAATAAAAGGAGCCCTTAACCTAGATACAACATTATAACAGGTGGTGCTCAACTGTATACAGCATCACTATAACAGATGATACTAACCTAGATACAACACTATAACAGATGATGCTCAATCAGATACAACACTTGCACAGGTGGTGCCTAACCTAGATACATCACTATAACAGGAAATTAAATCTAGGATACAACACTTTTATAACAGGTGATGCCTAACCCAGATACAACACTATAACAGGCAGCCAACCTAGATACAAATATTTCAGCAAAATAGGTGTGCCTTAACCTAGATACAACACTATACGTGATGCCTTAATCCCAGATACAACACTATAACAGGTGGTTTTTAACTCTGGGATACAATATCAGTAACAGGTGATGCCTGTTCTAGATACACAACACTATGCAGGTGATGCCTTAACCTACAAATATCAATTATAACAGGTGATGCCTTAACCCAGATACAACACTATAACAGGATGTTTTAACCTAGATACAACATTACAACAGGTGATGCCTTAACCTAGATACAACACTATAACAGGTGGTGCCTAACCTAGATACAACACTATGTAACAGGTAGCCTCAACTACACAACAATTATAACAGGTGATGCTCTTAACCTAGATACACTGCGTGATGCCTTTAACCTAGATACAACACTATAACAGGTGGTGCCTTAAACCTAGATACAACACTATAACAGTGGTGCCCAACCCAGATGGACAAACACTATAACAGGTGATGCCTTAACCCAGATACAACACTATAACAGGTGATGCCTTTTAACCTAGATACAACACTATAAATAGGTGATGCCTTTTAACCTAGATACAACAACACTATAACAGGTGATGCCTTAACCTAGATACAACATCATAACAGGTGATGATGCCTTGTTCTAGATACAACACTATAACAGGTGATGCCCAACCTAGATACAACACTATAACAGGTGATGCTCAACTCTAGAGTAACACTATAACAGGTGATGCCTTAACCCAGATACAACACCTATAACAGGTGATGCCTTAACCTAGATACAATACTATTATAACAGATGCCTAACCCAGATACAAACACCTGAGAACAGGTGATGCCTTAACCAGATACAACACTATAACAGGTGATGCCTTTAACCCAGATACACAAATACTGGCAACAGGTGATGCCTGAACCTAGTTGGTACAACACTATAACAGGTGATGCCTAACCTGACACAACACTAAACAGGTGATGCCTAACCCAGATACAAACACTATAACAGGTGATGCCTTAACCCAGATACAACACTATAACAGGTGGTTTCAACCAGATACAACACTCATAACAGGTGATGCCTTAACCTGCCAACACTATAACAGGTGATGCCTTAATCAGCAATACGTAACTATTAGTGCCACTCTGAGTATTAATAAAATTTGTTACTTGTATTATTAAGCCACCTGAGTATTATTGCAAATTGTTATTGTATTATTGTTAAATTTGAGCATTATCATTTGTACCTGTTACTGGTATCATTGGAAAGCCACCTGAGTATTACTGTACCTGTTATTGTATTATTATGCCATCGAGAGTATGCCATTTTCTGCAATTTGTTACTGTATTATTGGTGGCAATTCTGAGTATTACTAGCAATTTGTTATTGTATTATTTGGTGCCACCTATATTACTAAAATTTGTTATACTGCAATATTGGTGCCACCTGAGTATTACTGTACTCTGTTATTGTATTATTGGTGCCACCTGAGTATACTTGTAAATTTTAAGTTACTGGGTGGTATTATTGTGCCACCCAGTAGACCTGCAAATCCTGAGCACACATCAAAATCTGTCACATTGGCACCCAACCTGAGCACACTGCACCCACACTCAGCCATCAACCTGAGCACACTGCAACCCACACCTGTTTCAACTCCATAATTGCAAATCTGCCACTGCACCTGCATATCTGCTCACCCAATATCAAAACATTACACTGCCAACCTGACGTATTAAAACTCAATCTATACCACTAAAATCTGTTGCATTATTAATCTATATTAATTGCACCTGTTGCATTGCTTTTCAAATTCGAGCATTCATCAAACCATATACTATTGTTTCAACTTGGAGCATTGCTCACTGTAACCTGCCACTGCATTACTGTTTCACCTGATATTACACTGCACCCTGTTACTGTATTATTATTAATTTTATATTATTTTGCAGTAACCGTTATTATAGTATTATTGGTGCCACCTGGAGTATTACTGGTACCTGTTGTTTCGTATTATTGTTGAGCCGAGCATTACTGCAATCTGTTACTGTTGCATTATTGTGCCACCTGGAGTATTATCGATTGCACTCTGTTACTTTTCAGTATTATTGGTGCCACCTGAGCATTATCAAAATTTACATTGCATTATTGCTTGCTAAATTTGGGAGTATTACTGTAATTGTTATTGTATTATTGTTAAATTTGAGACACTGTGTACCTGTTATTTCGTATTATTGCGCCAATTTGAGTATTACTTCGTACCTGTTATCAGTATTATTATTGCGCCACCTGAGTATTACATTGCAACGTTACTGGTATTATTGCGCCACCCGAGTTATCACTGCACCACATTGTAATATTGCGCCAAATCTAGAGTTAATTGCACCTGTATTATTGCGCCAATTGAGTTACTGTACCTGTTACTGTATTATTGTTACCTGAGTATTACTGCACCTGTTAATAGTATTATTGGTGCCACCTGAGCATTATCAAATTAGTATTATTATTGGTGCCACCCGAGTATTATCATCAGTAAATTCGTTATCAGTATCATTTGGTGCTACCTAGAGTATTACTGTACCTGTTACTGTATTATTGGTGCCACCTGGAGTATTATCGCAATCTGTTGTCGTATTTATTGTTGACCTGAGTATTACTGTACCTGTTACTGCATTATTGGGTGCGCCACCTGAGTATTACTGCACCTGTTGCATACACAGAAAAGCCAGCTATATTACCTTGCACCCACACTTCGTATTATCATGCCACCTGAGCATTATTCTTGCACTTGTTATTGTAGCTATTGAAGTCAATCCAGAGCATTACTGCACCGTTACTGCATTATTGCGCCAATCTAGTACCACTGCACCCGTTACTGCATTATTGCTTTCACCTGAGCATTACTGCAATCTGTTAATTGCATTATTGCTTGTTCCAGAGTTACTTCACTGCACCTGTCACTGCACATTTAAGTCATCTTTATTATCACCGCAAAATTGTTGTTATTATTGCGCCACCTGAGCATTACTGGCAATTCATACTGCATTATTGGCAACTAACTACTGTTGCAATCTGCCACTTGCATTATTGGCACCAACCTGAGTATTACTGCACCTGTTGCATTATTGTTTCAATCTAGAGCACACTGCAATCTGGTTTACCAATATTGCGCCACCTGAGCACACTGCACCCACACACACACACCCACACACTGCAACTGCTAACACTGCATTATTCATAATAATTGCAATCTGTTACTGCATTATTGCGCCAATCTATATTCATCTAAAATTGTTCATCATTGACACGTTCCTGAGCATTACTCAAAAATCGCACTGTTAGCTTTCATATTGCCACCTGAGCATTACTCTGCACCTGTTACTATATTGTTTCAGCTGTTATTAATGAATCTGTCACTGCACCATTGTTCCTGAGCACACACTGCACCTGTTACTGCATTATCATATTATCAAAATCTACACTGCATTATTGCCAATCTGTCATCTCCATAGGTGCCAAATCTGAGCACACCTGCACCCACACTGCATTATTGCACCTGAGCACACACTGCAACCTGCCACTGCATTGCGCCCAACTCCTGAGCATCAAAATCTGTTGCATACATTGTTATACTAAAATCGTTCATCATACTATTGTTTTTCAATCTGAGTACACTGCAACCTGCCACTTTATAATTATTGTTTCACCTGAGCACACTGCACCTGCTACTGCACTGTTTCAATCTATACCATTGCACTCATACTGCATTATTGTTTTAATTTGAGTATTACTAAAATTTGTTACTATGTATTATATATTACACCACCTGAGCATTACTAAATTTGTCACTGTATTATTGTTTTCACCTGAGACACTGCACCTGTTATCATATTTTTTCATCATGCCACCTGAGCACACACTGCACCTGCTCACAGCATTACTGCTTTCAAACTGAGCACACTGCAACTCACACTGCATTACTTGTGCCAACCTGAGCCACTGCACCCATACTGCATTTTCATTGCACCCATATACTGCACCTGTTTACTCTGCATTGTTATCAGGAACTAATCTATACCACTGCAACCCTGCCAGCCTGCATTATTGAGCCACCTGAGAAATTACACTGCACCTGTTGCATTATTTGTCAAACCCCATACCACTGCAACCTCCACACTTACTTTATTGCCAAATCTGAGCATTAATCAGCAACTGTCATTGAGCATTAATTAAAACTTGCCACTGCATTATTGCCAATCTATATACACTGCACCCACACTGCTACTTTCATTGTTTCAACCCACTGCAACCTGCCACTGCATTGTCATTGTTTCAACCTGAGCATTTCACTCGCAACCTGCTCACTGTGCTTTCATTGCTCAACTGAGCACACTGCACCCGTTTATCGTACTTATTTCAATCTGGTTAATTGCAACCTGTTCACATCAGTGTACGTACTGGTCAATCTGACATCAATCAAAACTGTTCACCGTACTGTCAACTGAGCACACTCAAATCTGCCACCGTACTTGCTTTCAATTCATTAACACTCAGCCAATTGTTACTGTATTATTGTGCCACCTGGAGACATTGCAATCTACATTGTATTATTGGTACCACCTGAGTATTACTTGCAATCTGTTACAGCATTATTACACTGAGTATCATCAAAATCTGTCGATTGCATTATCAAGCCACCTGAGTATTAATTTCAAAATCGCTACAGTGCATTATTAAGCCACCTGAGTATTACTGCACCCACATTGTATTTATTGTTTCACCTGAGCATTTCACACTGCAACTCCATACTGCATTATTGTTTCACCTGAGACACACTGCACCCACAGCAGCATTTAAGCACCCCACCTGAGCATTACTGCACCTGCTTACTGCATTATTGCCACCTGACATCGTACCTATATTATTGCGCCAAATCTATATTACTGCACCTGTTACTGTTGTAATATTGTTTTTTTCACCTATATTACTGCACTTGTTACTTGGGTATTATTGTTTCACCTGAGCATTACTCGTACCTGTTACTGTATTATTGTTCAACCTGAGCATTGTTACCTTTCGCATATACTGCATTGCGCCAATCTGAGCATTAATTGCAACCTGTTACTGCATTTCATTGTTTCACCTGAGTAATACCCAAATCTGCTACTGTATTATTGCGCTAATCTGAGCATTACTCTGCACCTACACAGCATTATTGAAAACAATCTGAGCACACTGCAAAATCTACAGACTGCATTTATTGTCAATCTGGAGCATCAATTCTCCGCCAAAACCTGGTTGCCACTGCATTATTGTTTCAATCTGGAGCATTTTCATCAGCACCTGTTTTCTTAGTCGTTTCAAATCTCATTAATTGCACCAATAGTATTTATATTGGTGCCACTCTGAGTATTACTGCACTCCATATAGCATTATTAGTGCACACCTGAGTATTATCAGCTGTATTATTAGAAAGCACCTGAGTATTATCAAATTGTTACTGTATTATTGGTGCCACCTGAGTACATTGCACCTGTAATAATAAGCCACCTGAGTATTTACTGTTCCGTTACTGTATTATTGGTGCCACCTGAGAGCATTGCACCTAAGTACTGTATTATTGTACACCTGGAGTTACCACTGCACCTGTTGCATATTGTTTAAATCTGAGCATACACACTGCACCTGTTATCATATTATTGCGCCAATCTGAGTACACACTCCACCTGTCACTGCATTATTGCCACCCAGCATTACCCAATCTGTCATTGTATTATTGTTCACCCATATCACTCAAAATCTGTTACTGCACATTGTTCAATCTGAGCATACATTAAATTCCAGTACTGTATTATTATTGGTGCCACCTGAGTATTACTCTACCACATAGTATTATTAATTTGCCAACAAAAACAAAAACCTGAGTATTACTGTAACTATATACTGATATTATTGGTGCCACCGAGTATTAATCTCTACCTGTTACTGCATCTATTAAGCCACCTGAGTATCACTGAATCTGCACTTATACCTGTAACCGTATGGACACCTGAAACCAACCACCTAATTTTATTTTACCTGATAAAACACCCAAGCGCCAATGCAGCATAGGGTTAGGCTTTTTAAGCGTTACGTACGTAAGAAGAAACAAATCAGGGCTAGCGTTGGGGCATACGTTAGGCAAGCTTAGGTACAGGCTGTTGCTAGGTTAATGCTAGTTAGTTAGTTAGGTTAGGTTGCGGTTAGTTGTTAACGTTAGGTTAGGATTAGGCCATGTAGTTAGGCAAGCTCGTGTTAGTAAACGTTGAGGCTAAATTAGTTGAGGCTTCAGGTGACCCAACTGTACTTGTAGATACTTAACATTTCTGATTAAAATATCTGAGTGTTGCTATTAACGGGTGAGACAAGTAACTGACCTGAGGAGCCAGACGATGTTGAGTACTGGGGTCATCTAACAAGTGACGTCATACAGGCGGGAGAGGTCAGGTCATCATGAAGGAAACGTCCACTGGGGACGAATGATATAAATTGAACGAGACAGTATAGTGGTCAAAATTAACTCAACAACATACACTTCTCTCTCTCTCTCGCACTACAAGATGTTCCTTCCATTACTTACAAAACAAGCTGGTCAGTAAGTGGCAATAATTAAATCTAAGCGTCCTTACTTGGACAAACAAAGGTGTTTGGATTATGTATATTATATGCTTGTAAATAATCCGACAGCTATAAACGAGTTTTGGGGAGGGTGTAATGGTGGTTGGTGGTATCATGGTGGTAGTAATATGATATAGTGGTTTATTTATGGTAGTGGTTGTACATGCAGTGTAATAAGTTGACAAGGTGGGTGGTATGGTGGTAAGAAAGTAATGATGGTGGTAATAGTATAATGCACCAAGGTACAGTGTAATAGGTGGTAACACAAATAATGGTGGTATAGTGGTCGATAAGAAGACACAGTGGTCACGATGGTGGTGGTCAGATGGTGGCAGTAATGGTGGTGCTAAAAAGTTGATGGTGACATAAAGAAACAGGGCTGATGGTGCTTGCAGTGGCTGTGTATGTTGGCTATTGATGGCAGTGGTAATAGTAGTGGGGTGGGTGTGATTGTGGAGTATGATAGTTGTAGTGATGATTTGTAATTGTAGTAAAAGTAGTATTTGATTAGTGTAAGGCATTATAGTAGTGTATGTGATTGTGGTAGTAGGCGATAGTGTAGTAGTAGTGTGTGATTGTAGTAGGAAGAGTCTCAGTTTGTGCAGCAATTATTTAGAGTAAAAGTTGAATCATTACTCATTCAAAGGTACTACGACATGCCCCCTCCCTCCTAGCTGATAGACTAAACGTTCTGCGATTGTTTGAAATGGACCAATCAGACGTGCTCTAAAGGAACCATCATCAACCACACAGGTAGAGGAAAATGGAGGTCACCTGAACATTAACTTCCCAAACCTCTGCCCAACCCCCAACCCTCCCCTCACCCCAGCACCTCCCCACCTTCCCTCCCAGCCACCCCCACCCTCCCCTCCCCAGTACCTTGGGCATGTTCCTAAAGCAGATGTAAAAACTAATGTAAAAGTGTGTGTACATACATATAGGCCACACACTTGAACACTACAGTCCGACTGGAAGATTGATCCTTAGGGACAGGTCCAAGCACACTGTGTGAAGATGGCACAACACCTAATGGCAATATAGCCGACATATTAAGATTGTATCCACTTTTTTGCACCAGTAACTATATCAATTCTCATGTACAGAACCAAATACGCAATGTGCTTGAATACCTCCGTAAATGTGAATAACAAAGTGTGAGGCCAGACATACTGCCTCACGCCTGTACTCACGCAGTTGTGAATAAGTTACCCTTTATGTATAGAACTAAACAAATAATGTAAATGAAATACTGTGTAACATTCAGTGCCATAATATCCTGCAAGCGGCAAAATCAAATCCCACCCTTCCCTCCACAGCTACACCCCAACCCCCAACCCTACCTCCCCAGCTACCCCACAACCCTCCCCAGCTACGCACAACCCTCCCCTCCCCAGCTACCCCCCCACCCTTCCCTCCCCCAGCTACACCCCACCCTTTCTCCCCAGCCGCCCAACCCTCCCCTCCCCAGCTACCCCCCACCCTCCCTCCCCAGCTACCCCACCCCTTTCCCTCCCCAGCTACTGCCACCCTTCCTCCCAGCTACCCCCAACCCTCCTCCCCAGCTACCCCCACCCTCCTTCCCCAGCTGCCCCCTAACCTTCCCCAGCCTCCACCCCTAACCCAACCCTCCCCTGCACCCCAACCTCCCCTCCCCAGCTACTCTGAACCCTCCCTCCCCAGCTACACCCCCACCCTTCCCCTCCCCAGCCACCCCCAACCCTCCCTCCCCAGCTACAGCAACCCTCCCCAGCTACCCCAACCCTCCCTCCCCAGCTTCCCCCCAACCCACCCTTCCCCAGCTACCCCAACCCTCCCCAGCTACCCCCAACCTCTTCCCCAGCTACCCCCAATCCTCCCCCTCCCCAGCTACCCCCAACTTTCCCTCCCCAGCTACCCCTAATCCTCCTCCCCAGCTACACCTTCCTCCCCCAGCCACCCCCAACCTCCTCCCCCAGCTACCCTAACCTCCTCCCCAGCTACCCCCAACCTCCCTCCCCAGCTACCCCCCACCCTTCCTCCCCAGCCACCCCCCAATCCTCCCCAGCTACCCCACCCTCCATTCCCCAGCTACCCCCCCACCTTCCCTCCCCAGCTACCTAACCTACCTCCCAGCTACCCCCAACTCCTCCTCTGTGCCCCCAACCCTCCTCCCCAGCTACTAACCCTCCCCTCTCTCCTCCCCAGATACCCCCACCCTACCTCACCAGCCACCCCAACCCCTCCCTCCCCAGATACCCCATCCCTCCCTCCCCAGCTCCCTAACCCTCCCTCCTAGGTGCCCCCAACCCCTCCCTCCCCAGCCACCTTCAACCTGCCTCCCCAACTACCCAACCCTCCTCCCCAGCCACCCTTCCTCCCTCCCCAGCTACCACAACCTCCTCTCCAGCCACCCAACTCTCCCTCCTGGCCCCATCCCTCCCTCCCCAGCCACCCCCAACCCTCCTCCCCAGCTACCCCAGCCTCCTCCACAGCTACCCCTAACCCAGCCTCCCCTAACCCAACTCTCCCCATGCACCCCCACCCTCCCCTCCCCCAGCCCCAACCCCTCCGCAGCTACCCCTATCTGTCCCTCCCCTATCCCAACTCTCCCAGCTGCAACCCTCAACCCTCCCCTCCCAGCTACCCCAACCTCCTCCCCCTTCTTCAACCTCCTTCCCCAGTTACCACAGCCTCCCTCCCCAGCTACCCCCTACCAACCCACCCCCCGCCCCCTCTTAACCCTCCCTCCCAGCTAACCCCAACCCTCCCCTCCCAGCTACCCCCTAACCTTCCCTCCCCCAGCTACAACCCTCCCTCCCCAGCTACCCCTAACCTCCCCTCTCCCCACATACCCCCTAACCAGGCCCTCCCCTACCCAGCTAACCCCAACCCTCCCTCCCCATCTGCCCCCCTAGCCCTCCCCTCTCCCCTACCTGCCCCTAACCCAGCCCTCCTCCCAGCTACCCCCAACCCCTCCCCAGCTACCCACCCAACCCCTCCTCCCAGCTACCCCCCTAACCAACCCTCGCCTCCCCAGCTACCCCAACCCTCAACCTCCTTCCCAGCTACATCCTCCTCCCCTGCCCCCTAACCGAGCCCTCCTCCCCAGCTGCCCCCTAACCCCAACCTCCTGCTCCCCAGCTACCCCCAACCTCAACTCTCCCCTCCCCAGCTACCCCCAACCCTCCCCTCCCCAGCTACATCCTTCCCTCCCCCAGCTACCCTAACCGAGCCCTCCTCCCAGCTACCCCCAACCGAGCCCTCCTCCCAGCTACCCCCTAACCAGGCCCTCCTCCCCAGCTACCCCTAACCCACCCTCCCTCCCAGCTACCCCAACCCTCCTCCCCAGTTACCCCAATCCTCCTCCCAGCTACCCCCAACCCTCCTCCCAGCTACCATCAAACCTCAACCCCCCTCCCCAGCTACCCCTAACCCAACCCTCCCTCCCCAGCTACGCCCCTAACCCAACCCCTGCCTCCCCAGCTACCCCAACCCTCCTCCCCAGCTACTACCCTCCTCCCCAACCCTCCCCTCCCCAGCTACACCTAACCCACCCTCCCTCCCCAGCTACCCCAGCCTCCTCCCCAGCTACCCCACAACCTCCCCTCCCCTTCCCCCCAGCCCTCCCTCCCCAGCTACCCCCAACCTCCAACCCTACCCCAGCCACCACCCTCCCTCCCCAGCTACCCCAACCCTCAACCCTACCCCTTCACCCACCAACCTCCCCTCCCCAGCCACCCCAACCCTCCCTCCCCAGCCACCCCCCAACCCCCTCCCCTCCCCCTTCCCCAGCCCTCCCCTCCCAACTACCCCCAACGCTCCCCCCAGCTACCCCCAACACCCAACGCTCCTCCCCAGCTTCCCCAACCCTCCCTCCCCAACTACCCCAACGCTCCCTCCCCAGCTACCCCCAACACCCAACGCTCCCTCCCCAGCTACCCCAACCCTCCCTCCCCAGCTACCCCCAACCCTCCCTCCCCAGCTACCTGCCAACCCTCCCCTCCCCAGCTTCCCCCAACCCCTCCCTCCCCAGCTACCCCCCAACCCTCCTCCTAGCTACCCCCCCAACCCTCCCTCCCCAACTTCTGCCAACCTCCCTCTGTCCCCCCCAGCCTCCCCTCCCCAGCTCCCCCCCAACCCTCCCTGGTTTTTTCCACCTAATAATTAACACCGTAACTCTACCTGGAGGTGTTAGGTTAGGTGGGTGTTAGGTTAGGTTAGTGTTAGGTTAGGTTAGGTTTGATTTGTGTTTCCTTTGATTAGGTTAGGTTAGTGTTAGGTTAGGTTAGCGTTAGGTTAGGTTAGTGTTAGGTTAGGTTAGTGTTAGGTTTTGGTTAGTGTTAGGTTGGTTATGTTGTGTTGCGTTAGTGTTAGGTTGTGGGCTAGGTTAGTGTTAGGTTTGGTTAGTGTTAGGTTTGGTTGGAGCAAGTTAGTTTGTGTTACATTTGATTAGGTTTGGTTAGCAAGAAGTAAGTAGCGTGAGGTTAGGTTAGCGTTAGGTTAGGTTTTGTTTGGTTAGGTTAGGTTAGGTTAGGTTAGGTTAGGTTAGATCCAATATTAAAGAGGCCCAACAAGTGTATGGCGTAAACACGTTACTCACACGAGCCTCCATAATTCACACTTAAATCTATTCTATACTGTTTATACATTATATGAGTGACGAGAAGTACCCCATAACAACGACGTACCACACTCATGTTGCCACCACCACTACGGCAAGATGCAGTGTATTTTTGGCGGGTAATATTTTGGGAACTGAGATAAATATTGTTCACTAAGTCTACACTGTATTTATGTTGTCTTTGTCTCTGTGTATGATACCGGGAAATTATTGTGTGCGTTTGTGTGTCAGTATGTTTTGGTGTGTGTGTGCATCGCTCAACAGTTCAGTTTAGAAAATAATAAATCCTTGAGTACGATAACCCAACCTCTCTAGTACGATGACTGAACCTCTCTAGTACGATGACTGAACCTCTAGTACGATAACCTAACCTCTAGTACGATGACTGAACCCTCTCTAGTACGATAACCTAACCTCTCTAGTACGATGAGTGAACCCCTAGTACGATGACTGAACCTCTCTAGTACGATGACTGAACCTCTCTAGTACGATGACTGAACCTCTAGTACGATAACCTAACCTCTAGTACGATGACTGAACCCTCTCTAGTACGATGACTGAACCTCTCTAGTACGATAACCTAACCTCTCTAGTACGATGACTGAACCTCTAGTACGATGACTGAACCTCTAGTACGATGACTGAACCTCTCTAGTACGATAACCCAACCTCTCTAGTACGATGAGTGAACCTCCTCTAGTACGATAACCCAACCTCACTAGTACGATGACTGAACCTCTCTAGTACGATAACCCAACCTCTAGTACGATGACTGAACCTCTCTAGTACGATAACCTAACCTCTCTAGTACGATAACCTAACCTCTAGTACGATGAGGAACCTCTCTAGTACGATAACCCAACCCCTCAGTACGATGAGGAACCCTCAGTACGATGACTGAACCTCTAGTACGATGACTGAACCTCTAGTACGATACTCGAACCTCTCTAGTACGATAACCAACCTCTCTAGTACGATGACTGAACCTCTCTAGTACGATGACTGAACCTCTAGTACGATGACTGAACCTCTCTAGTACGATAACCTAACCTCTAGTACGATGAGTGAACCTCTAGTACGATAACCCAACCTCTAGTACGATGAGTGAACTCTCTAGTACGATGACTGAACCTCTCTAGTACGAATAACCTAACCTCTAGTACGATGAGTGAACCTCTCTAGTACGATGAGGAACCTCTAGCAACGATAACCTAACCTCTAGTACGATAAC
Organism: Homarus americanus; assembly: GCF_018991925.1. Classification (NCBI taxonomy): domain Eukaryota; kingdom Metazoa; phylum Arthropoda; class Malacostraca; order Decapoda; family Nephropidae; genus Homarus; species Homarus americanus. Next base: position 10,439 of record NW_024734387.1, on the reverse strand, counting down.
CTAACTCTCTAGTACGATGACTGAACCTCTCTAGTACGATAACCTAACCTCTCTGGTACGATAACCCTAACCTCTCTAGTACATCTGAACCTCTCTAGTACGATAACCCAACCTCTCTAGTACGATGAGTGAACCTCTCTAGTACGATAACCTAACCTCTAGTACGATAACACCAACCTCTCTAGTACGATAACCTAACCTCTCTAGTACGATGAGTGAACCTCTCAGTACGATAACCAACCTCTCTAGTACGATGACTGAACCTCTAGTACGATAACTAACCTCTAGTACGATGACTACCTCTAGTACGATAACCTAACCCTCTAGTACGATGACTGAACCCTCTAGTACGATGACTGAACCTCTCTAGTACGATAACCTAACCTCTCTAGTACGATGAGTGAACCTCTCTGTACATTGACTGAACCTCTCTAGTACGATAACCTAACCTCTCTAGTACGATAACCTAACCTCTCTAGTACGATGACTGAACCTCTCTAGTACGATAACCTAACCTCTAGTACGATGAGTGAACCTCTCTAGTACGATGAGTGAACCTCTGAGTACGATAACCTAACCTCTCTAGTACGATGAGTGACTCTCTAGTACGATGACTGAACCTCTCTAGTACGATGACTGAACCTCCTAGTACGATAACCCTAACCTCTCTAGTACGATGACTGAACCTCTCTAGTACGATGACTGAACCTCTCTAGTACGATAACCCTAACCTCTCTAGTACGATGAGTGAACCTCTCTAGTACGATACTGAACCTCTCTAGTACGATAACCTAACCTCTCTAGTACGATCCTAACCTCTCTAGTACGATGAGTGAACCTCTCTAATTACGATAACCCTAACCTCTCTAGTACGATAACCCTAACCTCTCTAGTACGATGAGTGAACCTCTCTAGTACGATAACCTAACCTCTCTAGTACGATGACTGAACCTCTCTAGTACGATAACCAACCTCTAGTACGATGACTAAACCTCTCTAGTACGATGACTGAACCTCTCTAGTACGATAACCTAACCTCTCTAGTACGATGAGTGAACCTCTCTAGTACGATGACTGAACCTCTCTAGTACGATAACCTAACCTCTCTGGTACGATAACCTAACCTCTCTAGTACGATAACCTAACCTCTCTAGTACGATGAGTAACCTCTAGTACGATAACTAACCTCTCTGGTACGATAACCCTAACCTCTCTAGTACGATAACCTAACCTCTCTAGTACGATGACTGAACCTCTCTAGTACGATAACAACCTCCTCTAGTACGATACCCTCTCTCTACGATAACCTAGCCTCCTAGTACGATAACCTAACCTCTAGTACGATGAGTGAACCTCTCTAGTACGATAACTAACCTCTCTAGTACGATAACCTAACCTCTCTAGTACGATAACCTAACCTCTCTTAGTACGATGACTGAACCTCTCTGGTACGATAACCTAGCACTCTCTAGTACGATAACCTAACCTCTCTAGTACGATGACTGAACTCTCTAGTACGATAACCTAACCTCTAGTACGATAACCTAACCTCTCTGGTACGATAACCCTAACCTCTCTAGTACGATGAGTGAACTCTCTAGTACGATACCTAACCTCTCTAGTACGATAACCTAACACTCTCTAGTACGATGAGTGAACCTCTCTAGTACGATAACCTAACCTCTCTGGTACGATACTGAACCTCTCTGTACGATAACCTAACCTCTCTAGTACGATGAGTGAACCTCTCTAGTACGATGACTGAACCTCTCTGGTACGATAACCTAACCTCTAGTACGATGACTGAACCTCTCTCTAGTACGATGACTGAACCTCTCTGGTACGATAACCTAACCTCTCTAGTACGATGGCTGAACCTCTCTAGTACGATGACTGAACCTCTCTAGTACGATAACCTAACCTCTCTAGTACGATGAGTGGACCTCTCTAGTACGATGACTGAACCTCTCTAGTACGATAACCCTAACCTCTCTAGTACGATGAGTGAACCTCTCTAGTACGATGACTGAACCTCTCTGGTACGTACTAACCTCTCTGGTACGATGGGTGAACCTCTCTAGTACGATGACTGAACCTCTCTGGTACGATGACTGAACCTCTCTAGTACGATGACTGAACCTCTCTAGTACGATGACTTAAGAGAATTAATCGTACGGTACTCAAAGGGTTGAATTATTGAATTATCGTAATGCTTTTCAGGGAGCAAGTTATTTGGTTCATTATAATACATACATACATACATATCTATATACATATCTACATACATACATACATACATACATACATACATATATATTATATCATTATGTCCAAATCAAATGTAAGTGTATATTTTCAGCCACCGGCTGCAACTATTAATAAACCGTTTATTATTATTATTATTATTATTATTATTATTACATACATACAAACAACATACATACATACATACATACATACATACATACATACATACATACATATACATACTTACATAAAAACATATAAACTCTGGGGGGTTCAGTGATACAACTTTCTCACGGGCGAGCGTTATTGATGTCACACACAAGCATTATTGATGTCACAGACAAGCATTATTGATGTCACGGACAAGCATTATTGATGTCACGGGCGAGCATTATTGATGTCACACACAAGCATTATTGATGTCACGACAAGCATTATTGATGTCACGGACAAGCATTATTGATGTCACGGGCAGGTATTGATGTCACGGACAAGCATTATTGATGTCATGGAAAGATTATTGATGTCACGGGCATTTTGATGCACGGACAAGCGATGTCACGGGCGTATTATTGATGTCACGGACAAGTATTGATGTCACGGACAAGCATTATTGATGTCAGGATAACGTGTTGATGTACGGGCAGTATTATTGATGTCACGGACAACATTATTGATGTCACGGTATTGATGTCACAGACAAGCATTATTGATGACCAGTATTGATGTCACGGACAGTATTGATGTCATGGACAGTTTATTGATGTGGAACAAGCATTATTGATGTCACGGGCAGTATTATTGATGTCACGGACAAGCTTATTGATGTCACGGGCGGTATTATTGATGTCACGGACAAGCATTATTGATGTCACGGGCGAGTATTGATGTCACGGAAAGTATTATTGATGTCATGGACAGTATTATTGATGTACGGGCAGTATTATTGATGTCACGGATCAAGTATTATTGATGTCATGGACAAATTGTTGTGTCATGGACAAGCATTATTGATACGGCTGATGTCAGAAGTATTATTGATGTCACGGACAAGCATTATTGATGTCACGGGCGAGTATTATTGATGTCACGGACAAGTATTATTGATGTCATGGACAAATTATTGATGTCATGGACAAGCATTATTGATGTCACGGGCGAGTATTATTGATGTCACGGACAAGCATTATTGATGTCACGGGCGAGTATTATTGATGTCTGAACCAAGCAGTATTGATGTCACGGGCGGTATCATGTCACGGACAGTATTATTGATGTCATGGACAAGTATTATTGATGTCATGGACAAGCATTATTGATGTCACGGGCGGTATTATTGATGTCACGGACAAGCATTATGATGTCTGAGGCATTGATGTCACGGACAAGTATTATTGATGTCACGGACAAGTATTATTGATGTAGACAGTATTATTGATGTCATGGACAAGCATTTTGATGTCGGGCGGTATTATTGATGTCACGGACAAGTTTGCGGACAGCATTATTGATGTCACGGGCGAGTATTATTGATATCACGGACAAGCATTATTGATGTCACGGGCGAGTATTATTGGTTGTCACGGACAAGTATTATTGATGTCATGGACAAGTATTATTGATGTCATGGACAAGCATTATTGATGTCACGGGCGAGTATTATTGATGTCACGGACAAACATTATTGATGTCACGGGCGATTATTATGATATCACAAGCATTATTGATGACACGGGCGAGTATTATTGATGTCACAGACAAGCATTATTGATGTCACGGGCGAGTATTATTGATATCACAGACAAGCATTATTGATGACACGGGCGAGTATTATTGATATCACAGACAAGCGTATTGATGTCACGGACAAGTATTATTGATGTCATGGACAAGTATTATTGATGTCATGGACAAGCATTATTGATGTCACGGGCGTATTTGATGTCACGGACAAGCATTATTGATGTCATGGGGCAGTATTATTGATGTCACGGACCATTATTGATGTCCGGGCAGTATTATTGAATGTCACGGATAGTATTATTGATGTCACGGGCGGTGATGTCGGATAAGTATTGATGTCATGGACAAGTATTATTGATGTCATGGACAAGCATTATTGATGTCACGGGCGGTATTGATGTCAGCATTATTGATAGTCACGGGCAGTATTATTGATCAGACAAGTATTATTGATGTCACGGACAACATTGATGTCACGGGCGAGTATTATTGATATCACGGACAAGCATTATTGATGTCACGGGCGAGATTATTGATTACGGAGTCACGAAAGCCTGACAATGATTTCATGGACAGTAATTGATGTCATGGACAGCATTATTGATGTCACGGGCGAGTATTATTGATGTCACGGACAAACATTATTGATGTCACGGGCAGTATTATTGATGTCACAGACAAGCATTATTGATGACACGGGCGAGTATTATTGATATACGGACAAGTATTATTGATGTCATGGACAAGTATTTGATGTCATGGACAAGCATTATTGATGTCACGGGCGAGTATTATTGATGTCACGGACAAGCATTATTGATGTCACGGGCGGTATTGATGTCACGGACAAGCATTATTGATGTCACGGGCGAGTATTATTGATGTCACGGATATGTATTATTGATGTCATGGACAAGTATTATTGATGTCACGGGCGAGTATTATTGATGTCACGGATAAGTATTATTGATGTCATGGACAAGTATTATTGATGTCATGGACAAGCATTATTGATGTCACGGGCGAGTATTATTGATGTCACGGACAAGTATTATTGATGTCACGGACAAGCATTATTGATGTCACGGGCGAGTATTATTGATGTCACGGACAAGTATTATTGATGTCATGGACAAGTATTATTGATGTCATGGACAAGCATTATTGATGTCACGGGCGAGTATTATTGATGTCACGGACAAACATTATTGCTGTCAGGGCAGTATTATTGATGTCAGACCAAGCATTATTGATGACACGGGCGAGTATTATTGATGTCACGGACAGTATTGATGTCATGGACAAGTATTATTGATGTCATGGACAAGCATTATTGATGTCACGGGCGAGTATTGATGTCACGGACAACATTGATGTCACGGGCGAGTATTATTGATGTCACGGACAAGCATTATTGATGTCACGGGCGGTATAATAATTGATGTCACAAGGCGAGTATTATTGATGTCACGGATAAATATTATTGATGTCATGGAAAGTATTATTGATGTCATGGGAAGCATTATTGATGTCACGGATAATATTATTGATGTCATGGACAAAATTGATGTCATGGACAGCATTATTGATGTCACGGGCAGTATTGATGTCACGGACAAGTATTATTGATGTCACGGACAAGCATTATTGATGTCACGGGCAGTATTGATGTCACGGAACAAGTATTATTGATGTCACGGACAAGCATTATTGATGTCACGGGCAGTATTATTGATGTCACGGACAAGTATTATTGATTCACGGACAAGCATTATTGATGTCACGGGCAGTATATTGATGTCACGGACAGTATTATTGAGTAACATTATTGATTCGGGCAGTATTATTGATGTCACGGACAGCATTATTGGTCCCCACTAAAGTCTCACCTCTCTATTCACACATACATTAAATCTCCCCTCACCTCTCTCCTCACACATTAAGTCTCCTCACCTCTCCCCTCCACACATACATTAAGTCTCCCCTCACCTCTCACACATTAAAGTCTCCCCTCACCTCTCTCCTCCACACATACATTAAAGTCTCCTCTCCTCTCACCTCATAAAGTCTCCCTCCACCTCTCCTCACACATACATTGCATCTCTCTCCTCACATACATTAAAGTCCTCCTCTCTCTCACACACACATTAAGTCTCCCTCACCTCTCCTCCTTACATTAAGTCTCCCCTCCTCTTACCTCACATTAAGTCTCCCCCTCCTCTCTCCTCACATACATTCTCTCCTCTCACCTCTCTCCTCACAAGTCTCCTCACCTCTCTCCTACACACATAAAGTCTCCCCTCACCTCTCTCTCTCACATACATTAAGTCTCCTCTCCTCACATACATTAAGTCTCCTCACCTCTCCTCCACATACATTAAAGTCTCCTCTCCTCCATAAAGTCTCCCTCTCCTCCTCACTCTCCCTTATCTCCCCTCACCTCTCTCTCCCACACATACATTAAAGTCTCCCTCACCTCTCTCCTCACACATACATTAAAGTCTCTCCTCTCACCTCACATTAAGATCTCCCCTCACCTCTCTCCACACATACATTAAAGTCTCCCTCACTCTCTCCTCCTCACACACATACATTAAGTCTCTCACCTCTCTCCTCACCATACATTAAAGTCTCCCCTCACCTCTCTCCTCACACATACATTACAGTCTCCTCACCTCTCTCCTCCCCACATACATTAAGTCTCCCCTCACTCTCTCCTCACACATCATTAAAGTCCTCTCCACCTCTCCACCTCACACATTAAGTCTCTCCTCACCTCTCCTCACACACATTAAAGTCTCCCCTCACCTCTCTCCTCACACATCTAAGTCTCCCCTCACCTCTCTACTCTCACATTAAGTCTCTCCCTCACCTCTCTCTCCTCACACATACATTAAGTCTCCTCACCTCTCCTCACACATTAAAGTCTCCCCTCACCTCTCTCCTCACACATACATAAGTCTCCCCTCACCTCTCTCCTCACATACATTAAGTCTCCCTCCTCTCTCCTCACATTAAATTCTCCTCACCTCTCACCTCACACATTAAGTCTCCCCTCCTCTCCTCACATACATTAAATCTCCCCTCACCTCTCACCTCACATTAAAGTCTCCCCTCACCTCTCTCCTCACACCTTACATTAAGTCTCCCCTCACCTCCTCACATTAAGTCTCTCCTCACCTCTCCTCACATCATTAAGTCTCCCCTCACCTCTCACCTCACACATTATGTCTCCCCTCACCTCTCTCCTCACATCAAAGTCTCCCCTCACCTCTCCTCACACATTACAGTCTCCCCTCACCTCTCTCCTCACACACATACAGTCTCCTCACCTCTCCTCACACATTACAGTCTCCCCTCACCTCTCCTCCCATACATTACAGTCTCCTCACCTCTCCTCCTACACATTACAGTCTCCCCTCACCTCTCTCCTCCACACATACATTAAATCTCCTCCTCCTCACCTCTCATACATTACAGTCTCCCCTCACCTCTCCTCACACACTTGTCTCCCCCTCACCTCTCCTCTCACATTAATCTCCCCTCACCTCTCCTCTCACATACATTAAGTCCCTCACCTCTCTCCTCACACATTACAGTCTCCCTCACCTCTCACTACACATTAAAAGTCTCCTCACCTCTCTCCTCACATACATTAAGTCTCCCCTCACCTCTCTCCTCACACATTACAGTCTCCCCTCACCTCTCCTCACATTACAGTCTCTCTCACCTCTCTCCTCACATACATTACAGTCTCCCCTCTCTCTCTCTCACATACATTACAGTCTCCTCACCTCTCTTCACATTAAGTCTCCCTCACCTCTCCTCACACATTACAGTCTCCCCTCACCTCTCCTACATTACAGTCTCCTCCTCCACCTCACACTTACATTAAGTCTCCCCTCACCTCTCTCCTCACACATCATTAAGTCTCCCCTCACCTCTCTCACCTCACATACAGTCTCCCTCACCTCTCACCTCCCACACATTACAGTCTCCCTCACCTCTCCACACATACGTTACAGTCTCCCCTCTCACATTAGTCTCCTCTCACCTCTCCTCCACATTACAGTCCACCTCTCACCTCACACATACATAGTCTCCTCTACTCTCTTCTCACACACATACATTAAAGTCTCCCCTCTCCTCACTCACACATTACAGTCTCCCCTCACCTCTCACCTCACACATACAGTCTCCCTCACCTCTCTCCTCACACTATGTCTCCCCTCACCTCTCTCCTCACACACACATTAAAGTCTCCCCTCACTCCTCTCTCTTCACTACAGTCTCCCTCACACCTCTCTCCTCACATACATTAAGTCCTCTCTCTCCTCACACCTACAAAGTCTCCTACCTCTCACCTCACATTACAGTCTCCTCTCCTCTCACCTCACATTACAGTCTCCTCACCTCTCCACACATTAAAGTCTCCCCTCACCTCTCATTTACAGTCTCCCCTCACCCTCTTCACATCATCAAAGTCTCCCCTCACCTCTCACCTCACACATTACAGTCTCCCCCTCCTCTCCTCCACCTACATTAAAGTCTCCCCTCTCTCTCTCACCTCACGTCTGTTCCTCACCTCTCTCCTCACTTACAGTCTCCCCTCACCTCTCCTCACATACATTACAGTCTCCCCTCACCTCTCACCTCACTACAGTCTCCCTCACCTCTCTCCTCACATTACAGTCTCCCCTCACTCCTCTCCTCACACCTACATTACAGTCTCCCCTCACCTCTCTCCTCACATACATACAGTCTCCTCCTCCTCTCTCACATTAAGTCTCCCTACCTCACACATTTAAAGTCTCTCCTCACCTCTCTCCTCACACATACATTAGTCTCCCACCTCTCCTCACACATGCATTAAAGTCTCCCCTCACCTCTCTCACACATTAAAGTCTCTCTCCTCACACATACAGTCTTCCCCTCACCTCTCTCCTCACACACTTATAAGTCTCCCCTCACCTCTCTCCTCACACATACATTAAAGTCTCCCACCTCCACCCCTCACATTAAAGTTCTCCTCACCTCTCTCCTCACATACATTAAGTCTCTCACCTCTCTCTCACACATGCATTAAAGTCTCCCCTCACCTCTCACCTCACACATTAAGTCTCTCACCTCTCTCCTCTTGCCATTAAAGTCTCCCCTCACCTCTCTCCTCACACATTAAAAGTCTCCCCTCACCTCTCTCCTCACACATACATCCAAGTCTCCTCACCTCTCCTCTACACATCATTTCTAATCTCCTCACCTCTCTCTCCTCACATTAAAGTCTCCCTCCCTCTCACCTCACACTAGTCTCCCCTCACCTCTCTCTCACACATACATTAAGTCTCCCCTCACCTCTCACCTCACATACCTAAAGTCTCCCCTCACCTCTCTCCTCACATACATAGTCTCCCCTCACCTCTCACCTCACACATTAAGATCTCTCCTCCTCTCTCCTCCACACCATTACAGTCTCCCTCACCTCTCTCACACATTAAAGTCTCCCCTCACCTCTCCTCACACATCAAGTCTCTCTCACCTCACCTTACAGTCTCCTCACCTCTCCTCACACACTTACAGTCTCCCCTCCTCTCACCTCACACATTACAGTCTCCCCTCCTCTCCTCACATACATTAAGTCTCCCCTCACCTCTCCTCCTACATCTACAGTCTCCTCACCTCTCTCCTCCCCCCATTAAATCTTCGTCCTCTCTCCTCACACATACATTACAGTCTCCCCTCACCTCTCTCCTCACACATACATTAAAATCTCCTCACCTCTCTCACACATTAAAGTCTCCCCTCACCTCTCTCCTCACATACATTAAAGTCCCTCACCTCTCTCCTCACACATACATTACAGTCTCCCCTCACCTCTCTCCTCACACATACATTAAAGTCTCCCCTCACCCCTCTCCTCACACATACATTAAAAGTCTCCCCTCACCTTCTCACCTCACACATTACGTCTCCCCTCACCTCTCTCTCATTACAGTCTCCTCCTCTCTCCTCCATACATTACAGTCTCCCTCTCACCTCACACATTACAGTCTCCTCACCTCTCCTCACACATTAAAGTCTCCTCACCTCTCTCCTCCCATACATTAAGTCTCCCCTCCTCTCCTCACATACAGTCTCCCCCTCACCTCTCCCACCTCACATTACAGTCTCTCCTCACCTCTCTCCTCACATACATTACAGTCTCCTCACTCTCTCTCCACACTTACACGTCTCCCCTCACCTCTCCTCACATACATTTAGTCTCCTCACCTCTCTCACATTACAGTCTCCCCTCACCTCACCTCACATTACAGTCTCCCCTCCTCTCACATACATAATCTCCCTCACCCCTCTCTCACACATACATTAAGTCTCCCTCACCACACATTAAAGTCTCCTCACCCTCTCCTCACATGCATTAAGTCTCCCTCACCAGCAATACGTAGTAACTA
>NW_024734386.1:0-7738 GCF_018991925.1 Homarus americanus | reverse complement strand
GTCCTCTGATCGAGTAAAATACAGTCCCCTGATCGAGTATAACAAAGTCCCCTCATCGAGTATTACAAAGTCCCCTGATCGAGTATAACAAAGTTCCCTGATCGAGTATAACTAAGTCCTCTGATCGAGTATAACAAAGTCCCCTAATCGAGTATAACTAAGTCCCCTGATTGAGTTTAACAAAGGACCCTAATGGAGTATAACAAAGTCCCCTGATCAAGTATAACAAAGTCCCCTGATCGAGTATAACAAAGTCCCCTGATCCAGTATAACAAAGTCCCCTGAGCGAGTATAACAAAGTCCGCTGATCGACTATAACAAAGTCCCCTGAGCGAGTATAACACAGTCCCCTGATCGAGTAAAAAAAGCCCCCTCATCGAGTATAAGAAAGTCCCTGGTCGAGTATAACAAAGTCCCTGATCGAGTATAACAAAGCCCCATGATCGAGTATAACCTATTCCCCAACTCGAGCATAACAAAGGCCCTTGGTCGAAAATAACAAAGTCCCTGATCGAGTAAAACAAAGTCCCCTGATCGAGTATAACAAAGTCCCAAGATCGAGTAAATCAAAGCCCCCTCATCTAGTATAACAAAGTCCGCTGATCGAGTTTAACAAAGTCCCAAGATCGAGTTTAACAAAGTCCCATAATCGAGTATAACAAAGTCCCCTGATCGAGAATAACAAAGTCCCCTCATCGAGCATAACAAAGCCCCCTGATCGAGTATAAGAAAGGCTCTTGAACGAATATCACAAAGTCCCAGGTTGAGTATATACAAAGTCTCTTGATCGAGTATAACAAAGCCCCCTGATCGAGTATAACAAAATCCCCTGAGTGATTATAACAAAGTCCCCTGATCCAGTATAACAAAGGCCCCTAATGGAGTATAACAAAGGCCCCTGATCCAGTTTAACAAAGTCCCAAGATCGAGTATAACATAGTCCCCTCATCGAGTATAACAAAGTCCCCTAATCGAGTATAAGAAAGTTCCCTTACCGAGTATAATAAAGCCCCGGACCGAGTATAACAAAGTCCCCTGATCTAGTATAACAAAGTCCCCTGATCGAGTATAACAAAGTCCCCTGGTCGAGTATAACAAAGTCCCCTTATCGCGTATAATAAAGCCCCGGAACGAGTATAACAAAGTCCCCTAATCGAGTATAATAAAGGACTCTAATGGACTATAACAACGTCTCAAGATCGAGTATAACAAAGTCCCCTAATCGAGTATAACAAAGTCCCCTGATCGAGTATAACTAAGTCCCTGATCGAGTTAAACAAAGCCCCCTCATCAGGTATAACAAAGTCCCCTGATCGAGTATAACAAAGTTCCCTGATCGAGTATAACTAAGTCCCCTGATTGAGGTTAACAAAGGACCCTAATGGAGTATAATAAAGTCCCCTGATCGAGAAGTAACCAAGTCCCTGATCGAGTATAACAAAAGTCCCCTAATCGAGGATAATAAAGGACCCTAATGGACTATAACAAAGTCTCAAGATCGAGTATAATAAAGGACCCTAATGGACTATAACAAAGTCTGAAGATCGAGTATAACAAAGTCCCCTGATCAAGTATAACAAAGTTCCCTGATCGAGTACAACAAAATCCCCTGATCGAGTATAACAAAGTCCCCTAATCGAGTATAACCTCTTCCCCGACTCGAGTATATCAAAGGCCCTTGGTCGAAAATAACAAAGTCCCTGATCGAGTAAAACAAAGTCCCCTGATCGAGTATAACATCGTCCCAAGATCGAGTAAATCAAAGCCCCCTGATCGAGTATAACAAAGTCCGCTGATCGAGCTTAACAAAGTCCCAAGATCGAGTTTAACAAAGTCCCAAGATCGAGTATAACAAAGTCCCCTCATCGAGAATAACAAAGTCCCCTGATCGAGTATATCAAAGCCCCCCCGATCGAGTAAGTGCGCCCTCGAACGAATATCGCGAAAAGTCCCTAGTTGAGTATATACAAAGTCTCCTGATCGAGTATAACAAAGCCCCCTGATCGAGCATAACAAAGTCCCCTATCGATTACAACAAAGTCCCCTGATCCAGTATAACAAAGGCCCCTAATAGAGTATAACAAAGGCCCCTGATCTAGTTTAACAAAGTCCCAAGATCGAGTATAACATAGTCCCCTCATCGAGTATAACAAAGTCCCCTGATCGAGTATAACAAAGTCCCTTTACCGAGTATAATAAAGCCCCGGATCGAGTATAACAAAGTCCCCTAATCAAATATAACAAAGTCCCCTGATCGAGTATAACACAGTCCCCTGGTCGAGTATAACAAAGTCCCCTTATCGAGTATAATAAAGCCCCGGATGGAGTATAACAAAGTTCCCTAATCGAGTATAATAAAGGACCCTAATGGACTATAACAATGTCTCAAGATCGAGTATAACAAAGTCCCCTAATCGAGTATAACAAAGTCCCCTAATCGAGTATAACTACGTCCTTGATCAAGTTAAACAAAGCCCCCTCATCGAGTATAACAAAGTCGCCTGATCTAGTGTAACAAAGTCCCCTGATCGAGTCTAACAAAGTCCCCTAATCGAGTATAACTAAGTCCCCTCATTGAGTTTAACAAAGGACCCTAATGGAGTATAACAAAGTCCCAAGATCGAGTATAACAAAGTCTTCTGATCGAGTATAACAAAGTCCCCTGATCGAGTATAACAAAGCCCCCTAATCGAGTATAACAAAGTCCCCTCATCGAGCATAACTAAATCCCCTGATTGAGTATAACAAAGGACCCTAATGAAGTATAACAAAGTCCCAAGATCGAGTATGACAAAGTCCTCTGATCGAGTAAAATAAAGTCCCCTGATCGAGTATAACAAAGTCCCCTCATCGAGTATAACAAAGTCCCCTGATCGAGTATAACAAAGTTCCCTGATCGAGTATAATTAAGTCCTCTGATCGAGTATAATAAAGGACCCTAATGGACTATAACACAGTCTCAAGATCGAGTATAACAAAGTCCCCTCATCGAGTATAAGAAAGTCACCTGATCGAGTATAACAAAGTCGACTGATCAAGTAAAACAAAGCCCCCTCATCGAGTATAACAAAGTCCCCTGATCTAGTGTAAAAAAGTCCTCTGATCGAGTATAACAAAGTCTCCTAATCGAGTATAACAAAGCCCCCTCGACGAGTATAACAAAGTCCCCTGATCGAGTATAACAAAGTCCCCTGATCGAGTATAACAAAGTCCCCTGATCGAGTATACCAAAGTCCCCTGATCGAGTATAACAAAGTCCCCTGATCGAGTATAACAAAGTCCGCTGACCGACTATAACAAAGTCCCCTGAGCGAGTATAAAAAAGTCCCTGATCGAGTATAACAAAGCCCCATGATCGAGTATAACCTATTCCCCAACTGGAGTATAACAAAGGCCCTTGGTCGAAAATAACAAAGTCCCTAATCGAGTAAATCAAAGTCCCCTGATCGAGTATAACAAAGTCCCAAGATCGAATAAATCAAAGCCCCCTGATTGAGTATAACAAAGTCCGCTGATCGAGTTTAACAAAGTCCCAAGATCGAGTTTAACAAAGTCCCAAGATCGAGTATAACAAAGTCCCCTCATCGAGTATAACAAAGTCCTCTGATTGAGTATAACAAAAGCCCCTGGTCGAGTATAACAAAGTCCCCTGATCGAGTATAACAAAGTCCCCTCATCGAGTATAACAAAGTCCCCTGATCGAGTAAAACAAACACCCCTGATCGAGTATAACAAAGTCCCTTGATCGAGTAAAACAAAGCCCCCTCATCGAGTATGAAAAAGTCCCCTAATCGAGTATAACTAAGTCCCCTGTTCGAGTGTAACAAAGTGTTCTGATCGAGTATAAGAAAGCCACCTCGTCGAGTATAACAAAGTCCCCTCATCGAGTATAACAAAGTCCCCTAATCGATTATAATAAAGTCCCCTGATTGAATATAATAAAGTCCCCTAATCGAGTATAACAAAGTCCCCTGATCGAGAATAACAAAGTCCCCTGATCGAGTATAACAAAATCCCCTGACCGAGTATAACAATGTCCCCTAATGGAGTATAACAAAGTCTCAAGATCGAGTATAACAAAAGTCTCTAAGATTCGCGTAACAAAGTCCCTGATCGAGTATAATAAAGTCTCATCTGAGAGGTCAAAGTTCCTGATCGAGTATATAACAAAGTCCCTGGATTGAGTAGGCAATAAAGTCTGCTGGGACCGACTATAACAAAGTCCCTGAGCGAGTATAAAAAGTCCCTTGATCGAGTATAACAAAGCCTCTATGATCGAGTAGGCAACCTTATTCCCCAACTGAGTATAACAAAGGTCTCTTGGTCGAAATAAAGTCCCTAACTGAGTAAAAACAAAACCCCTGATCGAGTATACAATAAGTCCATCGAATAAATCAAAGCCCTCACTGAGTTTAACAAAGTCCCAAGATCGAGTTTAACAAAGTCCCAAGATCGAGTATAACAAAGTCCCCTCATCGAGTATAACAAAGTCCTCTGATCGAGTATAACAAAGGCCCCTGGTTGAGTATAACAAAGTCCCCTGATCGAGTATAACAAAGGCCCCTGGTCGAGTATAACAAAGTCCCCTGATCGAGTATAACAAAGTCCCCTGATCGAGTATAACAAAGTCCCCTGATCGAGTAAAACAAAGCCCCCTCATCGAGTATGAAAAAGTCCCTTAATCGAGTATAACTAAGTCCCCTGTTCGAGTGTAACAAAGTCCTCTGATCGAGTATAAGAAAGCCACCTCGTCGAGTATAACAAAGTCCCCTCATCGAGTATAACAAAATCCCCTAATCGATTATAATAAAGTCCCCTGATTGAATATAATAAAGTCCCCTAACCGAGTATAACAAAGTCCCCTGATCGAGTATAACAAAGTCCTCTGATCGAGTATAACAAAATCCCCTGACCGAGTATAACAAAGTCCCCTGATCGAGTGTAATAAAGGACCCTAATGGAGTATAACAAAGTCTCAAGATCGAGTATAACAAAGTCCCCTGATCGAGTATGACAAAGTCCCCTGATCGAGTATAACAAAGTCCCCTGATCGCGTATAACAAAGTCCCCTGATCGAGTATAACAGTGTCCCCTGATCGAGTAAAACAAAGCCCGCTCATCGAGTACAACAAAGTCCCCTGATCGAGTATAACAAAGTCCCCTGTTCGAGTGTAATAAAGTCCTCTGATCGAGTATAACAAAGCCACCTCGTCGAGTATAACAAAATCCCCTGATCGAGTATAACAAAGTCCCCTAATCGATTATAATAAAGTCCCCTGATTGAGTATAATAAAGTCCCCTGATCGAGTATAACAAAGT
This sequence comes from Homarus americanus, assembly GCF_018991925.1. Classification (NCBI taxonomy): domain Eukaryota; kingdom Metazoa; phylum Arthropoda; class Malacostraca; order Decapoda; family Nephropidae; genus Homarus; species Homarus americanus. Next base: position 2,419 of record NW_024734386.1, on the reverse strand, counting down.
CCCCTGATCGAGGATAACAAAGTCCCCTAATCGAGCATAACAAAGTCGCTGGTCGATAAAACCGTACCTGATCGAATATAACAAAGTCCTTGATCGAAATTAAAACAAAGCCCCTCATCCCGGAGGTAGCAGAAAAAGTCCCCTAATCAGGTATAACTAAGTCCCTGTTCGAGTGTAACCAAAGTCCTCTGATCAGCGAGTATAAGAAAAGCCACCTCGTCGAGTATAACAAAAGTCCTGATCGATGCAACAAAGTCCCTAATCGATTATAATAAAGTCCTGATTATGAGATATAATAAGTCCCTAATCGAGTATAACAAAGTCCCTGATCAGGTATAACAAGTCCCTGATCTAATTATAACAAATCCTGACCGAGTAAAACAAAGTCCCTGATCGAGTGTGGCAAAGGACCCTAATGGAATATAACAAAGTCTCAACATCGAGAGTATAACCAAAGTCCCTGATCAGGTATGACAAAGTCTGATCGGGAGTATAACAAAAAGTCCCTGAATCGGAAGTCATAAAAGTCCCTGATCGAGTATAACAAAGTCCCCTGATCGAGTAAAACAAAGCCCCCTCATCGAGTATGAAAAAGTCCCCTAATCGAGTATAACTAAGTCCCCTGTTCGAGTGTAACAAAGTCCTCTGATCGAGTATAAGAAAGCCACCTCGTCGAGTATAACAAAGTCCCCTCATCGAGTATAACAAAGTCCCCTAATCGATTATAATAAAGTCCCCTGATTGAATATAATAAAGTCCCCTAATCGAGTATAACAAAGTCCCCTGATCGAGTATAACAAAGTCCCTTGATCGAGTATAACAAAGTCCCCTGATCGAGTATAACAAAGTCCTCTGATCGAGTATAACAAAGGCCCCTAATGGAGTATAACAAAGGCCCCTGATCCAGTTTAACAAAGTCCCCTGATCGAGTATAACAAATTCTCTGTTCGAGTGTAACAAAGTCCTCTGATCGAGTATAAGAAAGCCACCTCGTCGAGTATAACAAAGTCCCCTGATCGAGTATAACAAAGTCCCCTAATCGATTATAATAAAGTCCGCTGATTGAGTATAATAAAGTCCGCTGATTGAGTATAATAAAGTCCCCTGATCGAGTATAACAAAGTCCCCTGATCGAGTATAACAAAGCCCCCTGATCAAGTATAACAAAGTCCCCTGATCGAGTATAAGAAAGGCCCCTGACCGAATATAACAAAGTCCCTAGTTGAGTATATACAAAGTCTCCTGATCGAGTATAACAAAGCCCCTTCATCGAGCATGACAAAGTCCCCTAATCGATTATAAGAAAGTCCCCTGATCCAGTATAACAAAGGCCCCTAATGGAGTATAACAAAGGCCCCTGATCGAGTTTAACAAAGTCCCAAGATCGAGTATAACAAAGTACCCTCATCTAGTATAACAAAGGCCCTTCATCGAGTATAACAAAGTCCCCTGGTCGAGTATAACACAGTCCCCTGATCAAGTATAACAAAGGACCCTATTGGAGTATAACAAAGTCCCAAGATCGAGTATAACAAAGTCTTCCGATCGAGTATAACTAAGTCCCCTGATGGAGTATAACAAAGTCCCCTGATCGAGAATAACAAAGTCCCCTCATCGAGCATAACAAAGCCCCCTGATCGAGTATAAGAAAGGCCCCTGTCCGAATATAACAAAATCCCTAGTTGATTATATACAAAGTCTCTTGATCGAGTATAACAAAACCCCCTGATAGAGTCTAACAAAGTCCCCTGATTGATTACAACAAAGTCCAATGATCCAGTATAACAAAGGCCCCTAATGGAGTATAACAAAGGCCCCTGATCCAGTTTAACAAAGTCCTAAGATCGAGTATAACATAGTCCCCTCATCGAGTATAACAAAGTCCCCTGATCGAGTATAACAAAGTCCCCTTACCGAGTATAATAAAGCCCCGGATCGAGTATAACAAAGTCCCCTGATCTAGTATAACAAAGTCCCCTGATCGAGTATAACAAAGTCCCCTGGTCGAGTATAACAAGGTCCCCTTATCGAGTATAATAAAGCCCCGGATCGAGTATAACAAAGTCACCTGATCGAGTATAATAAAGGACCCTAATGGACTATAACAACGTCTCAACATCGAGTATAACAAACCCCCCTCATCGAGTATAACAAAGTCCCCTGATCTAGTGTAACAAAGTCCTCTGATCGAGTCTAACAAAGTCCACTAATCGAGTATAACTAAGTCCCCTCATTGAGTTTAACAAAGGACCCTAATGGAGCATAACAAAGTCCCAAGATCGAGTATAACAAAGTCTTCTGATCGAGTATAACAAAGTCACCTGATCGAGTATAACAAAGCCCCCTAATCGAGTATAACAAAGTCCCCTGATCGAGTATAATTAAGTCCCCTGATTGAGAATAACAAAGGACCCTAATG
>NW_024734385.1:0-5295 GCF_018991925.1 Homarus americanus | reverse complement strand
TATCACACACCACGTTACTTACCACACAGGTCAGAGTGCCACACACCACGTTTATTACCACACAGTAGAGAGTGCCACAAAAAACGTCACTTACCACACAATGAAAGTACCACACACCACGTTACTTACGGCACAGGTGAGTGTGCCACACACCGCGTCACTTACCACACAGGAGAGAGTGCCACATAAAACGTCACTTACCACACAATATAAGTACCACACACCATGGCACTTACCACACAGGTGAGTGTGCCACCCACCAAGTCACTTACTACACAGGAGAGAGTGCCACACACTACGTCACTTACCACACAGGTGAGAGTGTGCTACATACCACGTCACTTACCACACATTGAAAGTACCACACACCACGTCACTTACCATACAGGAGAGAGTGCCACACACCACGTCACTTACCACACAGAAGAAAGTGCCACACACGACGTCACTTACCACACAGTTGAGAGCACACACCACGTTACTTACCATTACAGGTGAGAGCGTACACACATCACGTCACTTACCACACAGGTGAAAGTGCCACACACCACGTCACTTACCACAAAGGAGAGAGTGCCACACACCACGACACTTACCACATATGGAAAGTACCACACACCACGTCACTTACCACACAGGTGAGAGTGCCACACACCACGTCTATTACCAGACAGGAGAGAGTGCCACACAAAACGTCACTTACCACACAATGAAAGTACCACACACCACGGCACTTACCACACAGGTGAGTGTGCCACACACCAAGTCACTTACCACACAGAAGAAAGTGCCACACACGACGTCACTTACCACACAGTTGAGAGTGCCACACACCACGTTACTTACCACACAGGTGAGAGTGTGCCACAAAACACGTCACTTACCACACAGGTGAGACTATCACACACCACATCACTTACCACACAGGAGAGAGTGCCACACACCACGGCACTTAAAACACAAGTGAGAGTGTCACACACCACGTCACTTACCACGCAGGAGAGAGTGCCACTAACCACGTCTATTACCACACAGGAGAGAGTGCCACACAAAACGTCACTTACCACACAATGAAAGTACCACACACCACGTCACTTACAACACATTAGAGAGTGCCACACACCACGACACTTACCACATATGGAAAGTATCACACACCACGTCACTTACCACACAAGTGAAAGTGCCACACACCACGTCACTTACCACACAGGAGAGTGTCACACACCACGTCGCTTACCACACAGGTGAGAGTGCCAATTCACGTCACTTAATACACGAAATACCACACACCATGTCACTTTACCATTAATAAGAAATAGGTATGCCATACCACGCCACTTTACCACACAGGAGAGTGTCCCACACCACGCGTCACTTACACACAATGTAAGTACTACACACCACGGTATTTCCCTACACACAGGTGAGTGTGCCACACACCAAGTCGGGCACCACAGAAGAGAGTGCCACACACGACGTCACTTACCACACAGGTGAGACTCAGCATACACCACGTCACTACAAAAACAACAAAAAGTACCACATACCACGTCACTTACTACTACAGGAGAGAGTGTACAGACCACGTCATTACTATTGCAGAGAGGTGCTACACACCACGTCATCACTTACCACACAATGAAAGTACCACACACCACGTCACTTACCACACAGGTAAGAGAGCCACACACCACGTCACTTACCACACAGGTGAGAGTGCCACACACCACGTCACTTACCACACAAGAGAAAGTACCACACACCAAGCCACATACCACACAGATGAGAGTGCCACACACTACGTTACTTACCACACAAGAGAGAGTGCCACACACGACGTCACTTTCCACACAGGTGAGAAAGTCACACACCACGTCACTTAAAACACACAGGTAAGAGTCACACACCACGTCACTTACCGCACAGGTGAGAGTACCACACACCAAGTCACTTAACGCACAGGTAAAAGTGCCACACACCACGTCACTTACCACAGAGGTGAGAGTGCCATACATCACTTCACTTACCACACAGGAGAGAGTTCCACACACCACGTTACTTACCACACAGGTGAGAGTGCCACACACCACGTCACTTTCCACACAGGAGAGAGTACCACACACCTCGTCACTTACCACACAGGTGAGAGTGCCACACATCACGTCACTTACCACACAGGTAAGAGTGTTATACACCACGTCACTTTCCACACAGGTAAGAGTGCCAGACAACACGTAACTTACCACACAGGTGAGAGTGCCACACACCACGTCACTACTGACACAGAAAGTGCCACACACCACGTCACTACCACACAGGAGAGAGTGCCATACACCACGTCACTTACCACAAAGGAGAGAGTCCCACACACCACGAGACTTTTCCACATATGGAAAGTACCACACACCACGTCACTTTACCACACAGGTGAGAGTGCCACACACCATGTCTATTACCACACAGGAGAGAGTGCCACACAAAACGTCACTTACCACACAATGAAAGTACCACACACCACGGCACTTACCACACAGGTGATTGTGCCACACACCAAGTCACTTACCACACAGGAGAAAGTGCCGCACACGACGTCACTTACCACACAGTTGAGAGTGCCACACACAACGTTACTTACCACACAGGTGAGAGTGTGCCACAAAACACGTCATTTACCACACAGGTGAGAGTGCCACACACCACGGCACTTAAAACACAGGTGAGAGTGTCACACACCACGTCACTTACCACGCATGAGAGAGTGCCACGCACCACGACACTTACCACATATGGAAAGTATCACACACCACGTCACTTACCACACAGGTGAGAGTGCCACCCACCACGTTTATTACCACACAGGAGAGAGTGCCACAAAAAACGTCACTTACGACACAATGAAAGTTCCACACACCACGTTACTTACCACACAGGTGAGTGTGCCACACACCACGTCACTTACCACACAGGGGAGAGTCCCACACACAACGTCACTTACCACACAGGTGAGAGTGTGCGACAAACTACGTTACTTACCATGCAGGTGAGAATATAACACACCACGTCACTTTCCACACAGGAGAGATTGCCACACACCACGGCACTTACCACATAGGTGACAGTGCCACACACCACGGCACTTACCACGCAGGTGAGAGGGTCACACACCACGTCACTTTCCACGCAGGAGAGAGTGCCACACACCACGACACTTACCACATATGGAAAGTATCACACACCACATCACTTACCACACAGGTGAGAGTGCCACTAACCACGTCTATTACCACATAGGAGAGAGTGCCACACAAAACGTCACTTACCACACAATGAAAGTACCACACACCACGTCACTTACCACACAGGTGAGTGTGTGCTACACACCACGTCACTTACCACACAAAGAAAGTACCACATACCACGTCACTTACCACACAGGTGAGAGTGTGCTACACACGACGTCACTTACCACACAATATAAGTACCACACGACGTCACTTACCACACAATATAAGTACCACACACCACGTCACTTACCACATAATGTAAGTACCACAAACCACGTCACTTACCACATAGGAGACAGGAGAGAGTCACAACACCACGTCAATTACTACACAATGAGAGTACCACACCACGGCACTTACCACACAGGTGAGTGTGCCACACACGAAGTCACTTACCACACAGAAGAAAGTGCTACACACCACGTCACTTACCACACAGTTGAGAGTGCCACACACCACGTTACTTACGACACATGTGAGAGTGTGCCACAAAACACGTCACTTAACACACAGGTGAGACTATCACACACCACGTCACTTACCACACAGGAGAGAGTGCCACACACCACGGCACTTAAAACACAGGTGAGAGTGTCACACACCACGTCACTTACCACGCAGGAGAGAGTGCCACGCACCACGACACTTACCACATATGGAGAAAAGTATCAGGCCACCACGTCACTTACTACACAGGTGAGAGTGCCACCCACCACGTTTGACAACACACAGGAGAGAGTGCCACAAAACGTCACTTACCACAATGAAAGTTCCATACACCACGTCACTTTAATATTGGTAGAGTGTGCCACACACCACGTCACTTACCACACATGAGAGAGTGCCACACACAACGTCACTTACCACACTGGTGAGAGTGTCCGACACACCACGTTACTTACCACACAGGTGAGACTATAACACACCACGTCAATTACCACACAGGAGAGATTGCCACACACCACGGCAATACCACACAGGTCACAGTGCCACACACCACGGCACTTACCACACAGGTAAGAGTGTCACACACCACGTCACTTTCCACGCAGGAGAGAGTGTCACACACCAGGTCACTTACCGCACAGGAGAGAGTGCCACACACCACGACACTTACCACATATGGAAAGTATCACACACCACGTCTTTTACCACACATGTGAAAATGCCACTAACCACGTCTATTACCACACAGGAGAGAGTGCCACACAAAACGTCACTTACCACACAATGAAAGTACCACACACCACTTCACTTACCACACAGGTGAGTGTGTGCTACACACCACGTCACTTACCACACAAAAAAAGTACCACACACCACGTCACTTACCACACAATATAAGTACCACACACCACGTCACTTACCACATAATGTAAGTACCCGACACCACGTCACTTACCACATAGGAGACAGTGCCACACACCATGTTACTTACCACACAGGTGAAAGTGCCACACACCACGTCACTTACCACACAGGAGAGAGTGTCACACACCACGTCAATTACCACACAATGAGAGTACCACATACCACGGTACTTAGCACACAGGTGAGTGTGCCACACACTTCGTCACTTACCACACAGGAGATAGTGTCACGCACCACGTCACTTACCACACAGGAGAGAGTGTCACACACCACGTCACTTACCACACAGGTGAGAGCGCCACATACCACGTCACTTACCACACAGGAGAGAGTACCACACACCAAGCCACTTACCACACAGATGAGAGTGTCACACACCACGTCACTTACCACACAGGTAAAAAAATCACACACCACATCACTTACCACACAGGTGAGAGTTTCACAAACCATGTCACTTACCACACAGGTGAGTGTGCCACACACCACGTCACTTACCACACAGGTGAGAGTGTCACACACCACGTCACTTACCACACAGGTAAGAGTGCCACACACCACGTCACTTACCTCACAGGAGAGAGTGTCACACACCACGTCACTTACCACACAGGTGAGAGTTCCACACACCACGTCA
>NW_024734384.1:10000-175465 GCF_018991925.1 Homarus americanus | reverse complement strand
TGTGATTTTGATTTTGATTTTGCCGCTTGCAGGTGGCTACTTTGTAATGCACCCCGCTCATCCTGTGAGCAGTAGCGCAAAAAGGATTACAAGTAGGGTTTACAAAGGGTCATAATAATTAACCCCGTTGTCCAGAGATATTATGGCACTGGATATTTTTATTTCATTTACATTATTTGTTTAGTTCTATACATAAGGGTAACTTATTCACAAATGCGTGAGTACAGGCGTGTGAAGACAGTATGTCTGGCCTCACTTTATCGTCCCCATTTACGTGAGAGGTATTCAAGCATTGCGTATTTGGTTCTGTACATGAAATTGATATAGTTACTAAGTGCAAAAAAGTGGATACAATCTTAATATGTCAGCTATCTTGCCATTAGAGATGAAGTTTGTGCCATTTCACACACAGTGTGCTTGGACCTGTCCTAAAGGTTCTATCTTCACAGTCGAGGACGTAGTGTTCAAGTGTGTGTGTGGCCATATGTATGTACACTTTATTCAGATTTTGTTTACATCTGCTTGAGAACATACTGCCAAAAGGTACTTGCCTCTAACCTTAATCTAGCCAGTTACAACATCTTGTAATCTAGTGATCTTTTTGTACTGCTCCATGCTCCCCTGTTTCCGCCAGTACATCTCACATCATAGTAACCCTATGGATCGACTAGTGCCTGTTTGCACTTGTCTACTTGCGTCAAACTCATCAATAAGTTGTTCCTTACTTCAGTTTTAAGGGTTCTTTTTGACAGACAGTGTATTCAACAGTGTGTCTTTGTTAGACGCAGCAGGTTTGGCCAGGAGCATCAACTTCTGTTCATGTTATATAGAGGCTTATGTGAGGGATCTAACAGTTTGACCTTGGCACCGGTCAACAAAGGCACACTATGTTATGTCTGGCTTCAGAGGCAAAACGTGACAACCCTGAGTCAAAATTGCCAAGGGCAAGTAGTGAGATAGAAGTCGTGATGGTCTAAAACTGTATCATAACAGTGGTTTTCAGCAATAGAATTTAACTAGCTGTGAGTATGGCAGCTAATTCAGTTTGGCAGAGTGATGTGATTGTTAATTCTAACTCCTTTCTCAATTATATTACCGTCAGGTTGAGTCTAACAATAGCACTTCCAGCCCTCCCACGGGCGGTTTAGAATCCATCGAAGAGTGTAGATGGTCTGTGTGATATTATCATGGTCGCCAGAGTGTATGTGTTCCAAAACTCTCAATTTGGCAGTGTGTTGGAGATAAATGCTGTATAGTAATTTTTGAAGCGGATATGTCGGTATTGCTTGATATCGAAGGGAACGCTATCCGCCAGGAATTGGCAGAAGCCTTTATTTGTCTCAACTTTGTGCAGGTGGTCTGGTCAAACATCTTCCTTATGCTTGTAGCTGTAGTTTGGGATCCCATTTGGAGCTCAATGGTCCCATGGTTCGCCACATTCATAATTTAAAGGGAAACAATGTTATCAGGATCACCACACCCAGAAGCCTCAGGGCTATCATGAGGTTGACTTCAGATTGTTCTTTAACACTGGGTATACCTAGTTCTTTCCTCATATTAAGTGCTTTAGTGCTCATGGGACATCCTAGAGGATAATTCTGGGGGCTTTATTTTGCACTTTGTCCAGGCTTGTCAACCTTTCCCGTCACGAATGACCAGGGCTGGTGCGTGGTAATCTATCGAGATCTTATAGCCTAGGTACATTGTTTTAACAATTCTAATATTAACACCATAAAGTGCAGGCTGTACCCACTACACTTCTAGAGGTCTCAGTCTGTCAGTACATTGGTGGGGTTAGCTGATGTTGTATGGCAGGTAGAAGATTGCAAGGGACGGAAACACCAAGATATATAAAAGACGAAACATAGTCAATAGTGTTGTTACCTATCTTGAACTTGGCGGGGCCGCGTTTGCAGTTACCAGCTTGTTTGTTGAACACATAGTTTTTTCTCAGTGGAGATAATAAGATAAAAGTGTTCTGGGCTATATACATGGTTCTGGGTGGTTTGCATTTCTGATGAGTTTTAATTATGTATAAAATTATATTAACATAGCTTCAGTTAGAGATATGCTGAGGGTTGTCTGGTATTAAATTTAATAATGCATTCCATAAGAACATTGAACAAAGTGGGGCTAAAGTACTCCACCTTGAGGGTGCAAGTTGCATATCTTTAGCACTTTTGTAACCCTGAAACAGTGCAGCAGCCCTTCTGTTGGTTGGGTAACCACTTATCCAGTGTAACAGCCTCCCTATATCCATTTTAGCGCTAGTTCGTACAATATCAGTTGCCTAATGGCAATATCAAATGCAACTTTGGGTCAAGAAATGTGAATTATTATCTGTGCCTTTCATCACCATGCACAGTTAGGAATGTGGTGATGCAATTATGTACACCTTTACCATAGGTGGAGAAGCCATTTATGTTAGGAGACATGTGTTCTCCTGATTCTATAAGAGTCTTGCCAAGAACACATCCTCTCAAGGTTTTACACAGGCAGCTGGTTGGTGATATGGGACGAAAGGCATCAGGCTGTCCTGGTTTCGGCAGTAATTTTGCTAATACTGCTGTGTGGTCCATGATGTGGAGTAGTTGGCCTCGGCAGCTCATATTGTACAATACCAACAATGGATTGCCTGGCACGCCTTAATGGTCTAATGATGTTGTAGGTGACTCCGTCCTCTGCCTACCTCCTATATCCATTTTGGCTAGTTCGTACAATATCAGTTGCCTATTGGCAATATCAAATGCAGCTTTTATGTCAAGAAATGTGGTATCTGTGTGTGTGTGTGTGTGTGTGTGTGTGTGTGTGTGTGTGTGTGTGTGTGTGTGTGTGTGTGTGTGTGTGTGTGCGTGCACGCGTCACCCTTCCATTTAAAGAAATCCCCAACACCAATATTTTATTCATTGTGAAAGCAACAATGTCAGACCTGCCCATGAATATGTAATCAGCTGGTGCTACGGGGCGCTGACGTACCTCCACCTGAAGCCAGTCACCAGCTGTGACACATCACCAGCTGTAGCACACCAACCAGCTGTGACACATCACCAGCTGTAGTACATCAACAGCTGTGGCACAACGCCAGCTGTAGCACATAACCAGCTGTGACACATCACCAGCTGAAGCACATAACCAGTTGTGACACATCACCAGCTGTGACACATCACCAGCTGTAACACATCACCAGCTATAGCACATAACCAGCTGTGACATCACCAGCTATAGTACACCACCAGCTGCAGCACATAACCAGCTGTGACACATAACCAGCTGTGACACATCACCAGCTGTCTTTATAACCAGCTGTGACACATCACCAACTGTGACAATTCACCAGCTGTAGTACATAACCAGCTGTAGCACATCACCAGCTGTAGCACATCACCAGCTGCGACACATCACCAGCTGTAGCACATAACCAGCTGTGACACATCACCAACTGTGACAATTCACCAGCTGTAGTACATAACCAGCTGTAGCACATCACCAGCTGTAGCACATCACCAGCTTTGACACATCACCAGCTGTAGCACATCACCAGCTGTAGCACATCACCAGCTGTGACACATCACCAGCTGTAGTACCACCAGCTGTAGCACATAATCAGCTATGACACATCACCAGCTGTGGCACGTCACCAGCTGTAGTATCACCAGCTGTGACACATCACCAGCTGTGGCACAACGCCAGCTGCAGCACATAACCAGCTGTGACACATCACCAGCTGAAGCACATAACCAGCTGTGACACATCACCAGCTGTGACACATCACCAGCTGTAACACATCACCAGCTATAGCACATAACCAGCTGTGACACATCACCAGCTGTAGTACACCACCAGCTGTAGCACATAACCAGCTGTGACACATCACCAGCTGTGACACATCACCAGCTGTAGCACATCACCAGCTGTAGCACATCACCAGCTATGACACATCACCAGCTGTGACACATCACCAGCTATAGCACATCACCAGCTGTAGCACATCACCAGCTGTAGCACATCACCAGCTGCGACACATCACCAGCTGTAGCATGCAACCAGCTGTGACACATCACCAACTGTGACACCACCAGCTGTAGTACAACCAGCTGCAGCATCACCAGCCAGCACATCACCAGCTGTAGCACATCACCAGCCAGCACATCACCAGCGCCAGACACATCACCAGCTGTAGTACACCACCAGCTGGCACATAATCACATGACACATCACCAGCTGTGACACATCAACAGCTGTAGCATATCACCAGCTGTGACACATCACCAACTGTAACACATCACCAGCTATAGCACATAACCAGCCAGACACATCACCAGCTGTAGTACACCACCAGCTGTAGCATTACAACCAGCCAGACATCACCAGCCAGACACATCACCAGCTGTAGCACATCACCAGCTGCAGCACATCACCAGCTATGACATCACCAGCTGTGACACATCACCAGCTATAGTACATCACCATCTGTAGCACATCACCAGCAGTAGCACATCACCAGCTGCGACGCATCACCAGCTGTAGCACATCATCAGCTGTGCCACGTCACCAGATGTAGTACATCACCAGCTGTGACACATCACCAGCTGTGACACATCACCAGCTGTAGTACATCACCAGCTGTGGCTCATCACCAGCTGTGACACATCACCAGCTGTAGCACATAACCAGCTGTGACACATCACCAGCTATAGCACATAACCAGCTGTGACACACCACCAGTTGTGACACATCACCAGCTGTAGTACATCACCAGCTGTAGCACATAACCGGCTGTGACACATCACCAGCTGTACCACATCACCAAGAAGCCAGGAAGTACATCACTGAAGCCAGACATTACCACCAGCCAGACACATTACCAGCTGTACCACATCACCAGTTGTGCACATCACCAGACATTATCACCAGCTGTAGTACATCACAAGCTGCAGTACAACACCAGCTGTGACACACCACCAGCTGTAGCACATCACCAGCTTTGACACACCACCAGCCAGACACATCACCAGCTGTAGTACATCACCAGCTGTAAGCACATAACCAGCCAGACACATCATGCTGTGGCACGTCACCAGCTGTGACACATCACCAGCTGTGACACATCACCAGCTGTACATCAACAGCTGTAGCATTATAACCAGCTGTGACATCACCAGCTGTACCACATCACCAGTTGTAGTGCACATCACCAGCCAGACATCACCAGCCAGACACATCACCAGCTGTAGTACATCAAAACTCAGACACATCACCAGCTGTGACACATCAACAGCTGTAGTACATCACCATCTGTGACACATCACCAGCTGTAGTACATCACCAGCTCTAGCACATAACCAGCTGTACACACCACCAGCTGTAAGTACATCACCAGGTGTAGTACACCAGCTGTAGTACATCACCAGCTGTGACATCACCAGCAGTGACACATCACCAGCTGCAGTACATCACCAGCTGTGGTACATCACCAGCTGTGACACGTCACCATCTAGACACATCACCAGCTGTAGTACATCACCAGCTGTAGCACATAACCAGCTGTGACACATCACCGCTGTAGCACATCAGCTGTAGCATCACCAGCTGTGACACATCACCAGCTGTGACACATCACCAGCTGTAGTACATCACCAGCTGTAGTACATCACCAGCTGTGACACATCACCAGCTGTGACACATCACCAGCTGTAGCACATCACCAGCTGTAGTACATCACCAGCTTTGACACATCACCAGCTGTGACACATCACCAGCTGTAGTACATCACCAGCTGTGACATATCAAGAGCTGTGACACATCACCAGCTGTGACACATCACCAGCTGTAGTACATCACCAGCTGTGACATATCACCAGCTGTAGTACATCACCAGCTGTGACACATCTCCAGCTGTGACACATCACCAGCTGTAGTACATCACCAGCTGTGACACATCACCAGCTATGACACATCGCCAGCTGTAGTACATCACCAGCTGTAGTACATCACCAGCTGTGACTCATCACCAGCTGTGACAATTCACCAGCTGTGACACATCAACAGCTGTGACGCATCACCATCTGTGACACATCACCTGCTGTAGTAAATCACCAGCTGGGACACATCACCAGCTGTGAAACATCACCAGCTGTAGCACATCACCAGCTGTGAAACATCACCAGCTGTAGCACATCACCATCTATAACACATCGCCAGCTGTAGTATATTACCAGCCAAAGCATATCACCAACTGTGGCACATTAGCTGTAGCACATCACCAGCTGTAGCACATCACCAGCTGTGGTATATCACCATCTGTATCACATCACCAGCTGTAGGACATCACCAGCTGTAGCACATCACCAGCTGTAGTACATCACCACCTGTAGCACATCACCAGCTGTGATATATCACCAGCTGTAGCACATCACCAGCTGTAGTACATCACCACCTGTAGCACATCACCAGCTGTGATATATCACCAGCTGTAGCACATCACCAGCTGTAGTACATCACCGGCTGTAGCACTACACCAACTGTGATATATCCCTAGCTGTAGCACATCAACTGTAGTTTGATCAGTCGAGTTGAAATTTTGATAATTAATTTCTCTAGTATATTCAGCATTTTAATTGATGAAATATTACTTACAATCTCAGTATAGGTCGTCCTCGAGGCACAGATTAAGGATTCGTGGCCAAAATTATGAAATTAAGATAATTGTCGTCTTAGTTATTTAGACAATTAATTCAATTTCAATTGTTTATTCCTTGATAGAGGAAGTGGGATCCTAGTGCTGTCACTAGGTACCCCTGTACAATGACACCAGAAGCATCTGGCAAGTGTGACAAGTATATACAGTATAAATATTATAAAGGGACTTACTAAAGCCTAAGGAAGGAAGGATATTCCTTTAACACATAATCAATATTATTTACAAAATATCTGACCAGTATGGGGAGGATCATCGTGTCTCCGTCAGGGGGTCGTGGAGTGGTGGTCCAGCAGGCGTCACGGAAGCGTTGTGTGTGGGGACATCTTAGGAGGTAGTGGATAAGGGTGCTGCTGTCGGGTCTTCTGCATAATGCACAAGAGCGTTGCTCAGGGGATGCGGGGATACCAATCTCCCAAGCAAAGTCATACCCAATGATGATACGGGCAGCAATCACGTCCCCTTTCCGCGACCCTTTCCCGTAGACGTACTAGATGTCAGGAAGTTTACGGAGGACATCGTACCAGGTGGGCGGAGAGTCCAAGGGGATGGCTGCTTCCCGAGCTTCTCTCTGTTTGCGGCGAATTGGGTCCTAATCTGAAAAAGTGTTCGAGGAACAACGTAGTCAGGTGTGGCCTTGTTGCAGCCAGTCTTGGCAAGGCCATCTGCTGCCTCATTCCCCAAGATACCGACATGACTGGGTATCCATAGGAATGTCACAGGACGGCCTGCATCCTGAAGTGTGGATGTTAACCCTCGTTTTCGGAGGATGAGGTCCTTATTTTCCCCTGATCCAAATGCGATCCCGTCGAGAACAGACCTGGAATCGCAGCAGACAAGCAAGGGGCAGAAACCATCTGCTTCTTCCTCAGCGAGAAGGACAGCAAGGAGGGCTATTAGTTCAGCCTGAGTGGAGGATGCCCTGTCAGAAACTCAGAGAGAAAGTTTGATAGGCTCAGCGGCATCAGGACGGGAGATGTAGACACCAGCCCCGGCCCTACCTGTAGCGGGGTCAACAGAACCATCAGTGGAGAGGACGACCCTACCTGGGGACCAGTGGGCAATCCTGGAGAGGTGGTATTTGCAGAGAATAACAGGGTTCACCTGGGATTTCGGGAGTGGTCCACCGAGGGCAATCACTTCAGGTTGAAAATCCAGCCAGGGAGAAGGAGACGAACCAACAGCAGGGGTGACAACAATATCAGGCAGGAGGTCGTGTTCCTGAAGGGCTCGGATGAGTGACCCTCGCCACTGTCTTCTAGATGGAGGTCGGTCTCGGACAGCAGGAGTCAAGTTGGTTTGGACATAGTTGCCCCGAGGATCCCGTAGAATGGAAACGGCAGTTTTTAGGTAAAACTCCTGGACAAGATCCTGTAAGGGGAAAGACCAAGTTCGGTATATAGAGAAGTAGAGCGTGTCCACTGAGGAGCCCCAAGGATGATACGAGCCGCTTTCCTCTGGATAACTTCGAGACGGTTGACAGCAGTCCGACTATTGCTGACGAGGGCAGGGGCGGCGTAGTCGACACAGGAACGGACAAAGGACTTGTACATGGTGAGAAGTACAGGGATGGTGGCACCAAGGGAACCCCTGCACATAGTAGAGAGGGGAGCGAGACGCCGAAAGCATATGTCTCGAAGATAGCGGACTTCAGGGATCTGACAACGTGTGCGAGTTACATACACACCCAGGTATTTTGTCTCATTAACCCAGTCCAAGGGCGTTCCTGATAAGAGAAGGGGTGGAGGTACAACACGACCGTGCCACATGGCTTTTGTTTTCGCAGTTGAAAGAAGGAAACCAAGTGAATCACACTCTCTGGAGACCAGATCAAGGGCTTCCTGCATGCTGAGATAGTCAGGGGCTTGGAGGAGGACATCGTCGGCATATCCTGAGTGGACAACTTCTGTCGGCCACGGGAGAGATGCAATGGAGTGCATGAGAGTGTTAAACAAGGTGGGACTCAGGACTCCACCTTGAGGGGTGCCGAGGTTCATTTCTTGAACAGGAGACATAGAGCCTTCAACGCGAACCCGGGCCTGACGTCCAGTGAGGTAAGAGGCGATCCATTGTAGAAGTCTCCCTTTAACCCCTAACCGTGCAAGTTCAGCTAAAATGAGGGCAGGCTGAGCCGTATCAAAGGCTCCCTTGATATCAAGGAAGACGGAGATGCGGGCAGTCTGATTGCAATAAAAGGAAGCAATGGAGTGTGCTGTGCTGCGATGTTGAATGAAACCATTGAGGGAGTTGTGGAAGCCGCCTATGGTGTGAAGAAGGCGACGATGGAGTATCCTCTCCATCATCTTGCAAACACAGGAGGTAAGACTAATGGGTCGATATTTCCCAGGATCTCCCGGCTTAGGGATGGGGATAATAGTGGCATTTTTCCAGTTGGACGGGAGAACCCCATGTTCATAAGACATATTGTAGAGAGCAAGCAAGGGGCCGTTAGGAATATTAGTACAGGCGTTGAGGACGGAGTAGGTTATCTGATCATCCCCAGGAGAGGTGTCTTTTCTAGAGCGACGAGCACTGTCAAGCTCGAACTGTGTGATGGGATGATCAGTGGGGGCAGGGGAGGTAAGAGCAGCACGAACAACAGGCTCAGACGCATCGATGCGAGCCTGCACTGCCTCCTGCATTGGATCTGGAAGTGCCTCAGGGGAGGAAGCTCGTGCCCAGTCCTCCATTAAAGAGCAGGCAAGGGAGGCGGGGTCAGGGTGGGGAGGAGGCCTCCGTCGAGTACCCCGTATAGCATTAATCCGATTCCATACATAAGAGGGTGACGACTGGAACGATAGAGACCCCGTGAAGGATAGCCAGTCCGCCTCACGTATCCGACGGCGCTCCTGAGTTGCAAAGGAGCACCAATTTTTGAAGTCTTCCCAGTCCTCTGGAGACCGAGACCTCCGTATGGCAGAGTGGAGATCACGGGTTACCTGCCGGAGATGTCTCATGGCAGGGATACGATACCAGTAGTTGGTGGCACTTCTGGGGTGACGGGGAGGGCGTGGAGGGGTAGCGCGATTGACAGAGTCATACACGGCATCAACAAAATCAGCGCTGTAAGAGTCAAGGGACTGGGGGACAACATAGGAATCCGCCCAGGTAGAAAGGTATTGGGTAAAGGAAGGAACAGCATCTTGTGTGAGACGAAGGCGAGGGGATCGATAAGGAGTTGATGTCGGGGCAGAGAAGGAGAGCCTGAGATGGGTAGTAACGGCAAGATGGTCACCATACAGAGCAGGCTCGGTGCAGACGGTAGGATGAAAGGAGGTATGACCGTTCAATAGTAAGCCAACATCAAGGAAACTATGGGAGAGGCGAGTAGGATCGTCAGGACAAAGAAAGCGAACATCATCATCCCCATTAAGAAACTGGAGAGATGTGATCCGTTAAGGGTACATGGCGTGGGATGATCCGGAGTAAGAGTGGGATGGCGGGCATTAAAGTCGCCAAGAACAATAGTGGGAACCCCATCATGGAGGTCGTGAAGAACCTGGGGGTCCAGAGAATCACTCTTGAAATGAACATTGACTACACGAAGGGTCCGGTCACCAAGAGTAAGGGAGACAGAAAGTAATTCAGACGGGGGTCCATGTGAGTCAGGTGAAGGGAGACGAACAGATGGAATGGTGTTACGCACAAGGGTGAGGAGGCCACGAGCCTGCCCACGGTACCGAGGCAGGGTGTAAACAGTATAGCCAGAGAGGCGGAGTGGAGTAACATCGTCTGTGATGGTTTCCTGAAGTAGAGCAACATCTACTTGATGGGAGAGCACAAACTGGGCGAGGTCTGTCCGGCGAGGTCTAAGTCCCTGGATGTTCCATTGTAAGAAGAGGAGGGAACGGCCTCCGGTGTGAGATGAGTCGGTGGGGCTAGACAGGGCTCCAGAGGAGGTACCAAATTCTGTTGAGAAAAATGGAGAGGGAGGAGTGGGAGAGCGAGGGATGGATCCTCCATCTCGGGAGATGGAAGGAGGCGGGTCATCAGGGCTTGCAAAGTGCGCCCCTGTTGGGTCAGGGTGTCCAGAATGAGTTGTTGTTGCCTCTGCAATGTCGCAATTGTTTTCACAAACAAGTCGAGTTGGGCAGAGAGAAGGTTGATTTGCTTGGAGTGGCGATCCAGACGGAGAGTGATTGTTTCCATAGAACCAACTTGGTGTACCTGTACAGGAGCTGGAGGTGGCGGCGAGGATTGCCGAGGGCCCGACTGGGCATGTGGTGGTGGTAGCGACGGAGAGGGACGGTGAGGGTTCAGTTGAGTAAGAGGTGGTGGTGCTGGTGAGAGACAGCGGGGGTCCGGGTGGGCAGGAGATGGTGGTGACTGTGTGGCAGGGCCGGCAACGACCTTGTTCCAAGAACGGTAGGGAGAGGGAGGGAGGGGAGAAAGGATGGGTGGTAGGGGTGATGGGGGGATGGTAGAGGAGAGGAGATCAATGGGAAATCCTTGGTGGATGGAAGAGGCGGTGGTGGATAGGAGTGAGGTTTGGTTGACAGGGGCTTCGTCAGAGACGAGGGCGGTGGTACAAGGTAAGTTTTCCCCGGGCGAGTGCCAGGACGCTGTGGGCAATTGGCATTCCAGGCGTGGTGACTGCCATGGCAATTGACACACCGTGGAATAACTGGGATTTTGTTCTGAATTTTCGATTTGCATTCCACTGTTTCGTGAGGACCTGCACAGAAACCGCAGGCGACCATCCTCGTGCACTCCCAGGTGCGGTGTTTCCACGATTGGCAACGACCACAGATTTTCGGGGTTCCGATAAATCGGTCGAGAGGACAGTTGTGAATTGGTCCTACATTCACCTTCGGGGGGAGGGGGCCCACCCACCAGCCGATGAGTTCGTTGGATGGACGTTTGGAGACCGGGTTGATGCGGCGTTCCATGTCCAGTAGTTGTGGGAGAAGAGGGCGAAGATCGTCGATAGGGATCTCCCAGGGTACGTGGCGAACCATTACCTTGGTACGACGAGTTTCTGGGGTGATGATGGTGAACTTCAGCATCACCTCCCCCTGGGGAGCAGGAAAGCCCACCTGAGTGAGCAGGCGTACCGTCTCGTCCATTTGTGTGGTGACTATCACGGCTGTGGGACCTCGGCGGACGCGAAGTGTTGAGTCCTGAAGTGGAGAGCAGTGACGGAAGAACCAGGTCGTCCGTGTGCTCAGAGGCAACTCCCGAGGAAAGGCGAGACGACGAAGGCACGACGGGGCAGGGAGACAAAGGGAATCCCCTATGTCCATCGTCGGCGGAGGGTCGGTCACTGAGCCACATGTAAGCTCACTTGGGGACCCCGATGACAGGAGTCCACCCTCTACAGACCCAGAAGGGGTGCAAGGGGGAGCCGTGGTCCCTGCTGGAGGCCCTGACTTCTGAGGTTTCTGCTTCTTCTTTGACGTGTCTTCAAGAAGAAAGTCGTCAGCATCACTGTCACCTACTGCCGCCGTTTCCAACGAACGGGAGCGTTTAACGGCGGGCATAGGGCACGTTGGCAACACTGCAGTCAGGTGGAGTGGTAATGACGTCACTGCTACGTCACACTATCACATTGCGCATGCGCAAGCTTGAAAAACTTTGCTCAGAGGGATCGGGTGGTAGGACCAGATGTTTTATCCCCAAAAAATGACAAAGTCCAAAAGTAAAAATGAAATTTATGCCACTGTGCTGATAACTGTGTCTTACTATAGTTGTCTGCACAGGCTGGGATTGGTAGACTCGCTGAATTCGTCAGAAATACGTGTTTTAAGGAGCAGTCTCTTACAGCCTTTGTTGACACTACGCACGCATGCGCGTTCCTGAACTAAGTCTCTTATGTGGAATGTAAGAGAATAATTATGTGATCACGTGTTGGCAAACTTCTAACATGACGAAGAAGAGGATGTTGATTAGAGTCCACGACAATTTTAATAAATCAATCTTAATTATTATAACTGCCCTACATTACATATTTAAGAAAACTGGGGCACCGTTAAAAAAAATAGCTATCGTGAGTAGGTGATGGATTTAAAATTAATTTTTGAAATTTTACACCTCAGCATGTCGACGATGACCTGTGCTGAGATTTTGAACAAATTAATTTTTCGACCCTGGACAAATATTGTACACGCAAATTCACATGTACACATTAGCCTGGACATATACAAACACATATACACTACATCCTTGGGGATGTATATGTGTACGCCTTTGGCATTCCTCCTCTCTCTCCATCCTCTTTATTCACCTCTATCCTCTATTCACTGCTATCATCAACTCCTTTCTCACTATCCATTCTCTTCCTCATCATCCACACTACGCCCTATATTCCCCTCCGCCTCTAACAGTCGCTCGGGATATTTCACATTCTAAATTACTTCCCCAAATTTTTCGTCCCAGAATATAATCCCTGTCTTCAGGTCCTGAAATATGGCTCCTTCTTGGCCGGCGAGGAGTTCTAAACCTCGCCCGAGTTGTCTATTAATCACACTAATTGTATTTTCATTGGTTGATGAGCCCAGAAAGCCGGATATTGATTGGCTGCCGCGAAGTGCGTTCAACGTAAACATCTTATTTCCGGGATACGGCCTATAATGATGCCTCCATGTCTCATTAATGTTACTTTGTATCTGTTTACCGAATCTTTTGGTGATTATAAGTAACAATTTTTCTCTGGTGATCTACTGCTCAAAATTAAGTAAAAATATGAATGTGATATTATTATTATTATTATTATTATTATTATTATTATTATTATTATTATTATTATTATTATTATTATTATTACTATTATTATTATTATTATTATTATTATTATTATTATTATTATTATTATTATTATTATTATTATTATTATTATTATTATAACAAAGAGATAACCACCAACCACGTGTTATATTTGAACCGGCAAATTATAGTTATTATTTTTCCAATGAGTTTCAAAGTCTCGTTTAAGTCTTGAGGTGGAGGGAAATATGTTGTCAGGTACTCGAGCGAGGAACTATCGGGTATTGGAGAAATTTGTACGTCTCGGCGGGGTTGCCATCTTGGAGTGAGAAAGATGTCAAGTGTTGGAGTAAGCCGTCAGGTGTTGGAGTAAATTGTCAGGTGTTAGAGTAAGTTGTCAGGTGCTCGAGTAAGTTGCCAGGTGTTGAAGTAAGTAAGTTGTCAGGTGTTAGAGTAAGCTCTCAGGTGCTGGAGTAAGTTGCCAGGTGTTGGAGTGGGTAAGATGTCAGGTATTGGAGTAAGCTGTCAGGTGTTGGAGTAAGTTATCAGGTGTTGGAGTAAGTTGTCGGGTGTTGGAGTAAGTTGTCAGGTGTTGGAGTATGTAAGTTGTCAGGTGGTGGAGTAAGTAAGTTGTCAGGTGTTGGAGTAAGTTGTCAGGCGTTGGAGTGAGTTACCAGGTGATGGAGTAAGTTGTCAGGTATTGGAGTAAGTTGTCAGGTGTTGGAGTAACTAAGTTGGCAGGTGATGGAGTATGTAAGTTGTCAGGTGGTGGAGAAGTTGTCAAGTTGGAGTGTTGTCAGGCGTTGGAGTGAGTTGCCAGGTGTTGAAGTAAGTAAGTTGTCAGGTATTAGAGTAAGCTCTCAGGTGCTGGAGTAAGTTGCCAGGTGTTGGAGTGGGTAAGATGTCAGGTATTGGAGTAAGCAGGTGTCAGGTTGTTTGGTGTAGTAAGTTAGGTGGAGTAAGATGTCAGGTATTGGAGTAAGCTGTCAGGTGTTGGAGTAAGTTATCAGGTGTTGGAGTAAGTTGTCGGGTGTTGGAGTAAGTTGTCAGGTGTTGGAGTAAGTAAGTTGTCAGGTGTTGGAGTAAGTTGTCAGGTGTTGGAGTAAGTAAGTTGGCAGGTGATGGAGTATGTTGCAAGGTGTTGGAGTAATTTGGCAGGCGTTGGAGTGAGTTGCCAGGTGTTGGAGTGAGTAAGATGTCAGGTATTGGAGTAAGTTGTCAGGTGTTGGAGTAAGTAAGTTGGCAGGTGATGGAGTAAGTTGTCAGGTGTTGGAGTAAGATGCAAGGTGTTGGAGTAATTTGCCAGGCGTTGGAGTGAGTTGCCAGGTGTTGGAGTGAGTAAGATGTCAGGTATTGGAGTAAGTTGTCAAGTGTTGGAGTAAGCTGCAAGGTGTAGGAGTAAGCTGCTAGGTGTTGGAGTGAGTTCTCAGATGTTGAAGTAAGTAAGTTGTCAGGTGTTGGAGTAAGTTGTCAAGTGTTGGAGCAAGTTGTTAGGTGTTGGAGTAAGCTGCTAGGTGTTGGAGTAAGTTGTCAAGTGTTGGAGTAAGTTGTCAGGTCTGGTAATAAGTTGCCAGGTCTTATAGTAAGTTGTCAGGTCTTATAGTAAGTTGCCAGGTCATATAGTAAGTTGTCAGGTTTTATAGTAAGTTGCCAGGTCTTAGAGTAAGTTGTCAGGTCTTATAGTAAGTTGTCAGGTCTTATAGTAAGCTGCCAGGTCTTATAGTAAGTTACCAAGTCTTATAGTAAGTTGCCAGGTCTTAGAGTAAGTTGTCAGGTCTTATAGTAAGTTGCCAGGTCTTATAGTAAGTTGTTACCAGGTCTTAGGTTACCAGGTCTTATAGTAAGTTTGTCAGGTCTTATAGTAAGTTGCCGGGTCTTATATAGGTCTTATAGTAAGTTGCCGGGTCTTATAGTAAGTTGCCAGGTCTTATAGTAAGTTGCCGGGTCTTATAGTAAGTTGCCAGGTCTTATAGTAAGTTGTCAGGTCTTATAGTAAGTTGCCGGGTCTTATAGTAAGTTGCCGGGTCTTATAGTAAGTTTCCAGGTCTTATAGTAAGTTGCCGGGTCTTATAGTAAGTTGCCGGGTCTTATAGTAAGTTGCCAGGTCTTATAGTAAGTTGCCAGGTCTTATAGTAAGTTGCCAGGTCTTATAGTAAGTTGCCGGGAAGTGTCATAGTGGCGGCGGTGGGGACAACAACAACTCTTAAAGCCGCTCTGCACATTAACGGCTGTGGCTCCCGGAGGAAGAGGAGGATGTCTTCCTTAAAGCACCAGCTGCTGCGTCAAGTGCCAGCTGCTGCATCAAGTGCCAGCTATCTGTGCCAGCTACTGCATCAAGTGCCAGCTATCTGTGCCAGCTGCTGCGTCAAGTGCCAGCTGCTGCATCATGCCAGCTGTGCCAGCTACTGCATCAAGTGCCAGCTATCTGTGCCAGCTGCTGTGTCAAGTGCCAATCATCTGTTTCAGATGCTGTGTCAAGTACCAGCCATCTGTGTCAACTGCTTCAAGTGCCAACTATATGTGCCATCTGATTCAATTTATATCTATCCATACCATAACTGCTTCAAGTGCCAACTATCCATACCTGACTGCTTCAAGTGCCAACTATCCATACCTGACTGCTTCAAGTGCCAACTATCCATACCTGACTGCTTCAAGTGCCAACTATCCATACCATAACTGCTTCAAGTGCCAACTATCCATACCTGACTGCTTCAAGTGCCAACTATCCATACCTGACTGCTTCAAGTGCCAACTATCCATACCTGACTGCTTCAGTATACAGTATTTTAAGTGTATTTTCGTTTCTTTCGACTCACTCACCTGGGATTAAACCTAAGTGAATCGAGGCCAGGAATGTTCTACACACACACACACACACACACACACACACACACACACACACACACACACACACACACACCTTACTACAGTACATAAAAGTCACACTTGCAGCAAAAATATCAATAAAACATTAAAACGCTGTCCCATCCCAAGGAAAATTTTAAATTGAGCAGCTTCCTCCGATGACTGGAGCGAAGTGAGACGGTCGATCCCAACTTGGACGACCCAGAGGACTATGTTAGTGCAGAAGTTTATTGTTGTCTTGTAAACACCGTCTGAGACACGTGCCAATATCTTACTGAATATTGAGCGGAATATTACCTGTCTGAGGAGAGGAGAGAGTGTGTGTGTGTGTGTGTGTGTGTGTGTGTGTGTGTGATACCCACGCAACATAATCTTACAGACAACACAGTAAACAAGAGTATTATTCCCGGGATAATCTCCCGTGGGGCGCCTAATTCCTCCTCTCATACGATTTTCCTAAATAATAAATTCAATCTGTACACTGACGTAACGCTGTTAGATTTTTACATGAGTTTCTTGTCTCG
Organism: Homarus americanus; assembly: GCF_018991925.1. NCBI lineage: Eukaryota > Metazoa > Arthropoda > Malacostraca > Decapoda > Nephropidae > Homarus > Homarus americanus. The sequence continues at coordinate 158,674 of NW_024734384.1, read as the reverse complement.
TGAGGGGGTAGAGGAGCACTGTCTCTCGCCAAAAACAGTGTTCCCGGTCGACTGTTCGGTCTCCAGTGAGTACAAGTTTGCACTCATTTTGTTCACATTTATATGGAAATGTCCTAAGAAACTTGCAACTAACATCTCTCTCTCTCTCTCTCTCTCTCTCTCTCTCTCTCTCTCTCCCAACCACTATGTATAGACATCTCCATCAATAGTTAAATTTTTGTCTCACAGCCCATAACGCTTAAACAGTGGTGGTGATGGGAAGGTTCCTCGCCTGGCCATCAGTTCGGCAAAAGACAGAGAAGACAGGTAAAATAATTTGTAGGCAGGTGAACAAAAAGGGAGGTTCACTAGTCTCTGCAGCTAGACTTTAACGTAACCTGACCTAACATAACTTGACACAACCTAACCTAATTTACTCCTAACTTAACCTGGACTTAACCTAACCTAACCTGATGTATTCTAAACGTAACACGACGTAACCTAACCTACGCCTACCCAAGTTTAAACTAACCTATCCCTCCTCCCTAACCTAATTTACTCCTAACGTAATCAAATATACTGCTAACCTAACCAAATATACTTCTATCCCTAACAAAATATACTGCTAACCCTAACCAAATATACTGCTAACCTAACCTAACCTAACCTTCTCCCTAATCTAATTTATTCTTAACGTAAACAAATATACTGCTAACCTAACCTAACTTAACCTAACCTAACATAACCTAACCTTACTTAGTTTCTTTGTTACTTGGATTCACTATTACATTTCTCTTTGACTTGATTCCTGACCCCCTCTGTGTTTCCTTACCCCTTCTATGTGATTTCTGACCCCTTATATGTGATTTCTGACCCCCTCTATGTGATTTCTGACCCCCTCTATGTGATTTCTGACCCCCCTCTATGTGATTTCTGACCCCTTCTATGTGATGTCTGACCCCCTCTATGTGATTTCTGACCCCCCTCTATGTGATTTCTGACCCCCCTCTATGTGATTTCTGACCTTCTCTATGTGATTTCTGATTTTGTATGATTCTCCCAAATAAAATGTAGTAAAACCAATTCGGGGGAGGAAATGAAATAACCGGCTACACACCGATACGAGTTGGCGTAAGTCACTTCCTCTCACCCCTCCTCTTCCCCCTACCCCAGTCCACCTCTTCCTCCTCCCCTGCCCTACCCGTGACTAGAATAAAAACTCCTTTTGTTCTATTCCTCTTCCTGCTTCTCCTCTCCTCTAGCACCATCTCTGCTTGTTCATCATCCTCCTTCTGTGCTTCCTTCTCCACCCTCTCCTATTCTTCCTCCTCCTCTACCACCTCCTGGTCTCCCTCCTCTTCAACCACTATGTCCTCCTTCACTGCCACCTACTCCCTCACCACCACACACCACCACCACCACCACCACCACCACCACCACTTCCTCCTCCACCAATTAATTCCACTCCACCACGTCTACCACCACCACCACCACCACCACCCCACTTCCATCACCACCAGCCACCACAACTTCCCTCCACACCACCACACCCCCTCCACCACCACCACCACCACCACCTCCACCACCACCTCCACCTGCCCCACACAACCCCACTTCCACCACCCCACCACCATCACCACAACTTCCTCCCGCCCCCACCGCTTCCTCCGCCACCACCACCACTCTCCGCCACCACCACCTCCCTCCTACCTCATCACCAACACCACCACCACACACCACCACCACTCTCCTCCACCACCACTCCCACCTCCACCACCACCTCACCACTTCCTCCGCCACCACCTCACCTCCCTCCACCATCACCAACACCACCACCACACACCACCACCACTTCCTCCTCCACCACCACTCCCCACCTCCACCACCGCCACCACTACTCACCACCACTCCCCATCTCAACCACCATCTCTCCACCACCATCACCTCCACCACCACCACCTCCCCTCCACCGGCCAACCTCCACCACCACCTCCACCACCACCACCACATCCCCCTCCACCACCACCTCACCACCACTCTCCTCGGACCACCACTCCCACTTCCACCACCTCTACCATCACCACCACCACCACTCTCTACCACCCACCACCTCACCACTCCACTTCCTCCCCAACCAACCACCCACCCACCCACCCCACCAACCACCACCCAACCACCACCACCACCACCACCACCACCACCACCTCCACCCCACAAACCACCCCACCTCCACCACCTCCACCACCCACCACTTCCTCCACCACCACCACCCCACCCACCTCCACCTCCACACTCCACCTCCACCACCACCACCACCACCACCTCCACCACCACCACCACCACCCCACCACCACCCACCCCACCACCACTTCACCACCACCACCTCCACCACCACCGCCTCCACCACCACCACCACCTCCACTACTCCCATCACCACCACCACCACCACCTCCACCACACAGGGAATTACTTCAATGATCTTAGTCCAGAAGAATACCACCGGTTCTCTAATTAAAGGATTCAGCCGGAAATTAATCCTTAGGACGGAAATTGCTCCTTTTTAAATCCGCGTCGAAATTTCTCCCTCTATGAGTCGCGAGTTTCCGTCATGCCCAACCTTAAATTATTTAGGGTAATTTCCTCTCGGTCATACAACACGAGGGGGGAGACGTGACCAAGTGAGTCTCGCTCCAGCTTAATTGTAATCAACCTAGGTGGTGGATTCCCGGAGATACGTCAATTATACTTAATAATATATACTGGCTGTTGTAATGTGTGGGCTGTATGTGTACAGTAATACAGGGTATGTATAATGTATGTACGCGGCTGTGCAACGTAGTGTTCCCGGTATTATATTTGCTTGTGTGTAATGTTACAATGTGTGTTTATGTACACGCCATGATATGACACTGTAATCCTATCATTACAATATGTGTGTGCGTAACTACATGTGTGTTTATGTAATCATGGGTGTGTATGCACGTGTAAGTCCATGTGTGGATGTGTGTACGTATATAATATAACTACGAGTGTGTTTACATAATCATCAAATGCAATCCTGCTGTTAATAAATCCTGCACGATGTAAACACGTGTTTGTCCTCACCGCTATAACTAACATGGTGTGTGTGTGTGTGTGTGTGTGTGTGTGTGTGTGTGTGTGTGTGTGTGTGTGTGATATGTAGTACACATGTTTAATCTTGCTGGCGTGTTGGTTTGCTCTGAGTAATATTGCAGATTGTTGGTGTGTGTGTGTGTGTGACAGTGTGACAGAGAAGCGACACTTAATGGGGGTGGCCTTTCTGTGGTGTACATAAGGTGGGGGGTAACTGTGTTAGTCTGTTGGTGGGGAACGTCGTTACTTAGCAAGTCTTAATGGGGGTGGCCTTGCTGTGGTGTACAAAAGGTGGGGGGGTAACTGTGTTAGTCTGTTGGTGGAGAACGTCGTTACTTAGCAAGTCTTAATGGGGGTGGCCTTGCTGTGGTGTACAAAAGGTGGGGGGGTAACTGTGTTAGTCTGTTGGTGGAGAACGTCGTTACTTAGCAAGTCTTAATGGGGGTGGCCTTGGTGCGGCGGTAGTCTGGTAGGGGAGCAGTTAAATCTATTGTCTGTTTATGTGTGAAAACGAAGCTAGACTTGACGGGGTGTCTCTCTCATGAATACCGGGGCGGGACGGGAAGCGAATGGATTCCCGCCCCCCCCTCCCCCTTCCCTCTCTACTTCTCCTCCATAATTATCGGTATGTTGGCACTTCCTTTATTATTCCCAGCTCTCCACCTTATTCCTTTTCCTTTTCTCCTCTTACCTTTCGTTAGCATTTTCTCTCTCCTCTCCTCTCCTCCCCTCTCTTCTCCTCGGTGCATATCTCAGTTCACAGTGTAGATTAGATGCATAATCTCCTAAACCTGAATTATTACCTCATTATATTGATTCAGGGTAAATTTAATGGTTATCTGTATTCAGCGACATCCCCTTCCCCTCTATCTATCTATCTATCTGTCTGTCTGTCTATCTGTCAATCTAATCTTTTTCTTTCCATTTTCTCTGTTTTTTTTTGTCACACAGACACAGACAAACACGCAGAGAGACGGACACACGTACGTACACAGCTCGCCCGTTCTATATATCCTTCCTCCAGGGTCAGAATGGATTTAATCTATGCCAGAATAAATGTGCTTTAGATGCAATTTATCGGTGAAGCTAGAAGAGTTGTAAAAGCAATCTCACGGACAATCTATTCTTCAGGAACCCCAATAACGTTTTTCGTATTCCTAGCCAAGACTTGACTCTCCGGGCTTCTCAAAGTTTCCTTACGTTAATTTATTTCTCTCTCTAACTGGGGGCGACAGGACGATATCTTGCTAGGGTAACGATAAGGCGATATCTAGCCTACGGTATAGTGTTAGTAGGTGGAACGTCAGCGGTACAGTTTTTGTAGTATAACTTGAACGGTACAGTTTTAGTAGGTTGAACTTCAGCGGTACAGTCTTAGTAGTTTAACTTGAACGGTACAGTCTTAGTTGGTGTAACTTGAACGGTACAGGCTTAGTAGGTGTAACTTGAACGGTACAGTCTTAGTTGGTGTAGCTTGAACGGTACAGTCTTCGTAGGTGTAACTTGAACGGTACAGTCTTAGTAGGTGTAACTTGAATGGTACAGTCTTAGCTTGAACGGTACAGTCTTAGTAGGTGTAACTTGAACGGTACAGTCTTAGTAGGTGTAACTTGAACGGTACAGTCTTAGTAGGTGTAACTTGAACGGTACAGTCTTAGTAGGTGTAACTTGAACGGTACAGTCTTAGTAGGTGTAACTTGAACGGTACAGTCTTAGTAGGTGTAACTTGAACGGTACAGTCTTAGTAGGTGTAACTTGAACGGTACAGTCTTAGAACTTGAACGGTACAGTCTTAGTAGGTGTAACTTGAACGGTACAGTCTTTGTAGGTGTAACTTGAACGGTACAGTCTTAGTAGGTGTAACTTGAACGGTACAGTCTTAGTAGGTGTAACTTGAACGGTACAGTCTTAGTAGGTGTAACTTGAACGGTACAGTCTTTGTAGGTGTAACTTGAACGGTACAGTCTTAGTAGGTGTAACTTGAACGGTACAGTCTTAGGAGGTGTAACTTCTGTATCTGTCAGTGTCTTAACTCACGTGGTTTAAATGAGCAAGTTAGAAAGCTTCTCACGCCTCCATTTCTGAGAAAATTTCTACGCAAGGATCTTAAGTGAGTTAAGACCCTCTAATCTAATTCCCGACGGTCGTAAGTTTGGTCTTTTCTTTTATCTCCTGGTGAAACATTTGTGGTAGATAAACAAAATCGATGGCATTGTTGTTGCTGTCATCTCTGTGGCCTAGATACATAATCAAAAGTATAGGGTACGAATTAATGCACCCAGTGACCCAATTCTTGACCATTCTTGACACTGCAGGTAAGAACCTTCACTTTCCCTAACTGACTTGAGCTATTTCATCATCCTAGTGCTTCCAGGTAGCCAGATGGTGTGTTGGTCTGTGCAAGCAGCGTGTGTTGACTTTCTTCTGAGAGCTGGGCAGATGGTGGCCACTTTTGATACCAGTTAAATAAACGTTTATCTCTTTTATCTTTGTGTCTCTTGATGATGATGATGATGGTGATGATGATGATGATTATGATGATGATGATTATGATGATGATGATGATGATTATGATGATGATGATGATGATTGGAGATGATAATGATGATGATGAGTGGAGATGATAATATTGATTGGAGATGATGATGATGATGATGATGATGATGAGTGGAGATGATAATATTGATTGGAGATGATGATGATGATGATTGAATGTAATGATGATGATGATGATTGGAGATGATGATGATGATGATGATGATGATGATGATGATGATGATGATGATGATGATGATGATTGATTGGAGATGATGATGATGATGATGATGATGATGGTGTTGATGATGATTGGATATGATGATGATGATGATGATGATGATGATGATATTGATTGGAGGAGATGATGATGATGATGATGATGATAATGCTGATGCTGATGATGATGATGATGATGATAATGCTGGTGATGATGATGATTGGATATGATGATGATGATGATGTCTGGTGATGATGAGTATGATAATGATGGTGATGATGATTGGATATGATGATAATGAAGATGATGATGATGATAATGATGGTGATGATGATGATTGGATATTATGATGATGATGATGATGATGATGATGATGATGATGATGATGAGGATGATGATGACTGGTGATGATGATGATAATGATGATGATTGATGATAATGTGAACTAATGATGAAGGATTACTTTTCTCCTGTATAATACATCCTGTGCCGTTATCATTATGTTATCATGTGTATCTTTCTAACTGACTCTAAACCTCGAAAAACCTTCTACACAATCGTTCACAGAAGGAAAAACTTACCCCCAGATTTGGACCCCCTGTACCTTGGTAATATAGTCCTCAAACATGAAGAAAATACTAAATTTCTTGGGGTTATTGTTGATGAAAAACTTAACTGGAAATACCACATATAATCCATTCACAGTGAAGTCAATAAGCAGTGCGGTATCATGTATCACACTGGACAGTCACTCACTCTCACAGCAATGAAAGAAATCTATCATGATATTGTTAACCAATACCTGATACACTGTCACACACTATGGGGGGCCTCTGCTCTAAAAAACCCAACCCCTGATCACTGCACAAAAGAGAGTTGTGCGGACAATGACCTACTTGAAAAAAAAAATTATCACACAAACGAACAATTTGCTGAACTGAAAAGGTTAAAATTCGAGGATATTAACACTTACTGCTTTGCCCTATTTGTTTATAAATCTGTCAGTCACTTGACTGACAATAATTATTTCCAGTTCCGGAATAATCAGAGATACAACTTAAGACACCCAGAGCTACTAAGACCACCCCCATGCGCTCCTCTCAGTCCCAGACCTCCATAAAATATCAAGGTGTGAAGGTGTAGAAAAACTTACCCCCACCCATCCCAGCAGACTACGCTCCCTTCCTTTAAATCATCTCTTAAAAAATATCTATTGTCTAAGTATTAATATTTTTTTGTAATCCCTACTTTATATTCCTGCTTTTAATGTACCACCAAAACCATTATATTTTTAATTGTTATGTAGATAGGTAGAAATTACCATTGCAATAATTGTATATTTGCCGTCAAGACATGATACTGACAACTCTGTCCTTTTGTTCTACCTTAATACAACTCACGTTGTACTGCTTCCCTCCCTTTAAATATTAATGTATTATCAACTCCACTGTAAAATATGTATATACTGATAACACAAATGGAAAGAAAAGGAAAAAAATAACTAAATATCTTAGTGATAATCGCAGTAATATTCTCATATGTTCTTATTACCACCATGCTACTGTATGTGTACTATTCCAGATGATACTAAACGTTGCATAATACTTCCTTGAGATAAATGTCCAGTATATATCAGGTGCAATTAAGAGAGCTCGGTCTCACAATTGGCTCAGCCATGTTAATATTGTTATTATTATCGACTCTGTATCCGTATTTTTCTCGCTAAATAAACTGTTTCAATATCAATATGTTTCAATGTGTGCGTCGTTCATGATGTTATTGTATGTGATTATAGGTTTATTACTGTAAAGTCGACATGTACCCGACGAATATTGCGACGAATCCGATATGTACCCGACGAGCTGTGAGAGGTACCCAACCCTCTATATCCGATGAAAAGAACAGTACGAAGAATCCGAAATATAACTGACGAACTTGACAACAAAACCGACATTTCATATATATATATATATATATATATATATATATATATATATATATATATATATATATATATATATATATATATATATACTGTGTATGTGTGTGTATGTGTGTGTGTGTGTGTGTGTGTGTAATAAATAAACAGTTTCACCTTCCTTCAGCGCTTCAATATTTACTTGGTTTACGAGTCTACAGGGACTTATATTCTGTGCATAGATAATGAGTTTAGTTATATGACTTTCTAGTCGTGTGTGTGTGTGTGTGTGTGTGTGTGTGTGTGTGTGTTATACCCTGTATCTCTCTGGCCCAAAATAGATTCTGGCTTCAAAATAAAAGAATTAAAGATGGATTTATCGCAACATGTTTCTTTTTGTGTGTAGCTTTTCCTTCTCCAGTTTCTCCTCCTCCTTCACCTCTTCCTACCCCTTCTCTTTTTCCTCCTTCTCTATTCCTTTCCCCTCCTTCTCTTTTTCCTGCTATTCCTCCACGCTTTCCTCCTACCCTTCCTCCTCTTCCTCATCCTCCCCATCTTCCTTCTCCTATTCCTCTTTCCAAGTTATTGAATTTGTAAATACTCTATACATCTATTTTCTTTCTATCACCCTCCCCCCCCCCACTCCCCTGAGCCACGGGATAGGCACAACACACTTGTTGTTAACTGCTGTGCTCGGTTGACAGGTTCAATTAACAATGTATTCTCAGTTAAGGTTTTAAAAGTGTCGGGAACAATAGACAATAAATGGCTTACGATCGCCACTTGTCTGTGTGTGTGTGTGTGTGTGTGTGTGTGTAAGTGGGTGGGTGGCTAACACTTGCTCCGGAAAATAATAGACCAAAATAATGGAAGTGCTTTTTTTGTCAAGGTGATGCTTTGAGAGAGAGAGAGAGAGAGAGAGAGAGAGAGAGAGAGAGAGAGAGAGAGAGAGAGAGAGAGAGAGAGAGATACACAAACACGCCTGGAACACTTTCTTAAGTTTTACCGCTAAAAAGTTATAAAGAGGGTTTTTGTTGGCATATAAAAGGGATTAGCGAGAATATTTACGACGATAAACTCGAAAAAATCGTGTTGGCATTTCATTCTTTTTTCGGAGCTTATTTCTCCATGGTAAACATTACCTTAAGTTACGCTGAATACCTTTCTTAATTTTTAAAGGTGTGCTCGTGTGACCCTCTGGCGAAGATGATGAAGATTGATAATAATGATGATGTATTACTTTAATTATTATTATTATCATTATTATTTTTATCATTATTATTATTATTATTATTATTATTATTATTATTATTATTATTATTATTATTATTATTAGAAGGTGTTTAAAGACCATATATGACCTTTGAAGAAGCAAACATTAACATAACTACAATGGACCGCTAACTCACCCTAGACTCTTGGTAGGACTGCCACCTTGGTCCTTAACTATAGAAGACACTGCAAACTTGCCCAAACCTGTCGAAGGCACCGCCAACTTGCCTCCCCAACCATCCTGTCGAGGGCACCGCCAACTTTTCACTAACCTGCAGAGGGAACCGCTAACTTGCCCTAACCTGTCGAGGGACCGCCAACTTGCTCCCCCCTCACCAACCTGTAGAGGGTACCGTTAACATGTCCCCAACCTGTAGAAGGAACCGCCAACTTACCCCCAAACTGTAGAGGGTACCGCCAACCCCCCACCGAAATGTAGAGGGTACCGCCAACTTGCCCCCCCACCAACCTGTAGAGGGTACCGTTAACATGTCCCCAACCTATAGAGGGTACCACCAACTTGCCCCCAATCTGTAGAGGGTACCGCCATTTGCCCCCACGGCGTGGACAGGACTGCTAACTTGTGTGGTCCAACTGGTCCATACTAGATGTCCCGGCGGTCACAGGACAATGTTAATCTAACTTTATTCAGAAACTTTCTAAATACTTTAATTGGTAAAAGAGGTTTTGATGTGCGCTGGGGCTGCCTCCCTTAATATTAAAGTTGGCGCTTCTAATATTAAATTTGGTGATGTAATATTAAAGTTAGCGTTCCTAAAATAAAAGTTGGCGTTGTAATATTAAAGTTGGCGCTTCTAATAACAAAGTTGGCGTTATTAGTAATCAATTTGGCGTTCTTCTAATAGTTGCAGATCTTGTATTAAAGTTGGCGTTCTAACCGAGTTCGGACCCTAAAGTTGGCGCTTCTAATGCCAAAATTGGCGTTTCAAATATTAACGTAAGCGCTTCAATGTTAACCTCTTGGCGTTCTACTAACAAAAATGACGTCCTAGTGTTAATAGTTGGCTTTTATTAGCAATGTTGGCGTTCTAAAATTTAAGTTGACGTTTTAGAATTCATATTCACGTTTTAATAAAATAATTTTGTCATCAGTCACCATTTTTCCTGACAGTTTAGATATATTTAACCCCTACAAAAATAATCAAAAGCCTTCTAACGAACATGATAATACGATTTGCAAAGTAAAAAATAAAAAATAATAAAATAATAGAAATTAAAATAATACACATACATTAACCTTCTACCCAATGGGCGCTAGTTCGACCCCATGTACACCCAGCTGTAAATGGAAACCTAATTTTACAGTTGAAGAAGCGAAAGAAGTCGAGTACAGTGTCGAGCCATGGTGCTGTATCCACACTGTTACTAAGGGCCCATGGGGCCCATTTGTACTTAAATTTTGATCCTTAAAATAAGCGTCTACCTGTTTAGCAAATTATGTAAGGTTGTTTACCTGTGTCTTAAGTGTTTACCTATACTTACTTGTTTATGTAAGGTTGTTTACCTGTGTCTTCAGTGTTTACCTATGTTAACTTGTTTATATGGAGTTGTTTACCTGTGTCTTAAGTGTTTACCTATACTTACTTGTTTATGTAAGGTTGTTTACCTGTGTCTTCAGTGTTTACCTATACTTACTTGTTTATGTAATTGTTTACCTGTGTCTTCAGTGTTTACCTATACTTACTTGTTTATGTAGGTGTTTACCTGTGTCTTCAGTGTTTACCATACTTACTTGTTTATGTAAGGTTGTTTACCTGTGTCTTAGTGTTTACCTATACTTACTTGTTTATGTAAGGTTGTTTACCTGTGTCTTCAGTGTTTACCTATACTACTTGTTTATGTAAAGTTGTTTACCTGTGTCTTCAGTGTTTACCTATACTTACTTGTTTATGTAAGGTGTTTACCTGTGTCTTCAGTGTTTACCTATACTTACTTGTTTATGTAAGGTGTTTACCTGTGTCTTCAGTGTTTCATACTTGTTTATGGGTGGTGTTTACCTGTGTCTTCAGTGTTTACCTATACTTGTTTATGTAAGGTTGTTTACCTGTGTCTTCAGTGTTTACTCATACTTGTTTATGTAAGGGTGTTTACCTGTGTCTTCAGTGTTTACCTATACTTACTTGTTTATGTAAGGGTGTTTACCTGTGTCTTCAGTGTTTACCTATACTTACTTGTTTATGTAAGGGTGTTTACCTGGTCTTCAGTGTTTACCTATACTTACTTGTTTATGTAAGGGTGTTTACCTGTGTCTTCAGTTTACCTATACTTACTTGTTTTAAGGGTGTTTACCTGTCTTCAGTGTTTACCTATACTTACTTGTTTATGGAAGGGTGTTTACCTGTGTCTTCAGTGTTTACCTATACTTGTTTATGTAAGGTGTTTACCTGTGTCTTCAGTGTTTACCTATACTTACTTGTTTACGGTTTTTTATCTACTGTAAGTCATAAGTTTGAATAATGATACCCTTACTCTCTTCCTCCCTTACCCTCTCTCCTCCCCTTACCCACATCTCCTCCCTACCCACATCTCCTCCCCACCCACTCTCCCTCCCCTACCCTCCTCTCCTCCCCCCTTACCCACACTCTCCCCCCCACCCTCTCTACCCCTTACCCTCCTCCCCTTACCCACATCTCCTCCCCTACCCTCTCTCCCTTCCTCTCTTTACCCTCCTCTCCCTCCCTTACCCACATCTCCTCCCTTACCCTCTACCTTCCCTTACCCTCCTCACCTCAACATTACCTCCTCCCTCCCCCACCCACCTCTCCCTCCTTACCCCACCCTCCTCCCTTTACCCACCTCTCCCCTTACCCTCCCTCTCCCTTCCTTTACCCTCCTCTCCCTCCCCTTACCCACATCTCCTCCCCTACCCACATCTCCCTCCCCTACCCTCCTCTCCCTTCCCCTTACCCTCCTCTACCTTCCCTACCCTCCTCTACCTCAACATTACCTCCCTCTCCCTCCCCCACCCACCTCCCTTCCCTTACCCACCCCTCCCCTACCCACCTCCTTACCCTCCTCTCCTTCCTCTACCTCCTCCCTCCTTCCCTTACCCTCTCCTACCTTCCCTTACCCTCCTCTACCTCACATTACCCCCTCCTCCCTACCCACCTCTCCTTCTCCTTACCCACCTCTCCTCCCTACCCACCTCTCCCCCACCTCCCCCTTTCACCCACCTCTCCCCTACCCACATCTCCCTCCCCACCACCCCTCCCTCCCCTACCCTCCTCCCTCCCCTACCTCCTACCTCCTACCCTCCTACCTCAACATTACCCTCCTCTCCTCCCCACCCTCCCTCTCCCTACCCACATCTCCTCCCCTACCCACCTCCCCCATACCCTCCTCTCCCTTCCCCACCTCCTACCTTCCCCTACCCTCCTCTACCTCAACATTACCCACCTCCCCTTACCCTCTCCCTTCCTCTTACCCTCCTCTCCTCCCTTACCCACTCCTCCCTTCCCTTACCCACCCTCCTCCCCTACCACCTCTCCCCCCTACCCTCCTCCTTCCTCTTACCTCTACCTCCCCTTACCCTCCTCTACCTTCCTTACCCTCCTCTCCCTTCCTCTTACCCCTCCCTCCCCTCTCCCCCTTTACCCCATCTCCTCCCCTTACCCACATCTCCTCCCCTTACCCTCCTCTCCTCCCCCCACCTCCTCTACCTTCCCCTTACCCCTACCTCCCTACCCTCCCTCCCTACCCACATCTCCTCTTACCATCTCCTCCCCCACCTCCTCTCCTTCCCCTACCCTCCTCTCCTCTACCCTCCTCTCCCTTCATCTTACCCTCCTCCTCCCTACCCACCTCCTTCCTCTTACCCCTCTCCCCTTACCCACTCTCCCTCCTTACTCCCATCTCCCTCCCCTTACCCACATCTCCCTCCCCTTACCCACATCTCCTCCTCTACCTCCTACCTTCCCCTTACCTCCTCACCTTCCCCTTACCCTCCTCACCTCAACATTACCCTCCTCTCCCCATCTTACCCTCCTCTCCTCCCCTCTTACCCACCTCCCTACCCTCCCTCCCTTCCTCTTACCCTCTCTCCCCACCCATCTCCCCTTACCCACATCTCCCCCTTACCCTCCTCTCCTCTACCCCTCCTCTACCTTCCCTACCCCTCCCCACCTCACTTTCACCCTCCTTCCCTTCATCTTACCTCCTCTCCCTTCATCTTTCCTCCTCTCCTACCCACCTCTCCCCTTACCCTCCTCTCCTCCTCTACCCTCCTCTCCTCCCCCCTTACCCCTCCTCTCCTCCCTCTACCCACCTCCCTCCCCTTACCCTCCTCTCCTCCCCTTACCTCCTCTCCCTTCCTCTACCCCTCCTCTCCTCTTACCCACCTCCCTCCCTCCCCTTACCCACCTCCTCCCTCACCTCCCCTACCTCCCCCTTACCCTCTCTCCTCCCTCTACCCTCCTCTCCTCTCCCTACCCTCCTCTCCCTCCCTTACCCACTCCCTCCCCCTTACCCTATTTTTCCTCCACTTACCTCTCCCTCCCTCCCCACCCTACTCTCTCCCTTACCCTCCTCTCCCTCCCTCTTACCCTCCTCTCCCTTCCTCTTACCCACCTCCTCCCCTACCCACATCTCTCCCCCTTACCCTATTTTTCCTTCCACTTACCCACCTCTCCTCCCCCTTACCTCCCCTACCCTCCTCTCCCTCCCTCTTACCCTCCCTCTCCTCCCTCTACTCCCTCCTCCTTCCTCTACCCACCTCTCCTCCCCTACCCACATCTCCCCTTACCCCTATTTTTCCTTCCACTTACTCCACATCTCCCTCCCCTTACCCCTCCCTCCCTTCCTTTGCCCCTCCCTCTCCCTCCCCACCCTCCTCTACCTCCCCTTACCTCCTCTCCTCTACCATCCTCTCCCTCCCCTACCTCCTCCTCCCTCCCTTACCCTCTCCTCCCTTACCTCCTTCCCCTTACCCTTACCTACCTCCCCATTACCCCTTCTCTCCTTCCCTACCCACCTCCTCCCCCTTACCCACCTCTTCCCCTTACCCTCCTTCTCCCTAACTTCCTCCTCTCCCTCCCCTTACCCTCCCTCCTCCCCTCTCCCCACCTCCTCCCTCCCCCTACCCCCCTTACCCTCCTCCCTCCCCTACCTCCTCTCCTCCCCTTACCCTCCTATACCTTCCCTTCCCTCCTCTCCCTCCCCCTTACCCTCCCTCCTCCCCTTACCTCCCCTCCCTCCCCTTACCCCCTTACCCTCCTCCTCCCCTAACCCTCCTCCCTCCCCCACCCTCCTCTCCTTCCCACCCCCACCCTCCTCCTCCTTCCCTTACCCACCTCTCCTCCCCTTACCCACCCTTCCCTACCCTCCTCTGTTACCTCCTTCCTCCCTACCCACCTACCTTTCCTTACCCTCCTTTTCCTTCCCCTAATCCTCCTCTCCCTCCCACCTTACCCTCCTCTCCTCCCCACCCCTTACCCTCCTCTCCTCCCCTTACCCTCCTCTCTCCCCTTACCCTCCTATACTCTCTTCCTCCTCCTCTCCTCCCCTTCCCTCTCTCCCCTTCCCTCCTCTCCTCCCCTTCCTCCTCTCCTTCCCCTCCTCTCCCTCCCCTTACCTCCTATACCTTACCCTTCCTCCCTGCTTCCTCCTCACCCTCTCTCCTCACTCCTTTCCCTCCCTCCTCCCCCTTCAGAAATTACCAAAGTTCCCCCCTCGCAAATTTCAGGTTTCCATGAGCACTGAAGAATATTACCCACATAAACTTTTCTCTGTGAAGCTTCCCTGATAATATTTTTTTTTTACCCAGCAGCTCATTGTGTTTCCGCCTGGCCTCATTTGCATATTGTGACAGATTTACAAGGAAGATATTTACGGCAGTTCATGGTGACTTGTGTTTGATGGTTTGGTTGGTTGGTTGGTTGATTGGTTGGTTTGGTTGGTTGGTTGGTTGGTTGGTTGGTTGATGGTTGGTGGTTTGGTTGGTTGTTGGTTTGGTTTGGTTTGGTTGGTTGGTTGGTTGGTTGGTTTGGTTGGATGGTTTGATGAATTGAATGGTTGGATAGTTGGCTTGTTTGGTTGGTAGTATTGGTGGGTTGGTTGTTTGGTTTGGTTGGTGGTCGTGATTGCTTATAATTGTTCATGGCTGTTTATGAATCTCACAGTAGTTTCGAGGTGGTCATAGATAGTTGGTTGTTGTTCATAGATAGTTGGTTGTTGTTCATGGTTGTTGTTCACCGTTTTTCTTCCTAGTTGGTTGGTTGTTGTTCATTATCATTGTTCATTTTTCTTGTTCACTGTTCTTGTTCATGGCTGTTGTTCATGGATGGTTGGTTGTGTGTTGTACATCATGGTTGGTTTATCAATGGTAGTTGTTGATAAATGACTGTTCATGGTTGACTGTTTCTTGCCTTGACTGTTCATGGTGATTCCTGAAAACTCACTATTATTCAGGGTTGTTCAGCTGCAGCGAAAAATAAAAAAAGAAGTATTATAGCCACTCACAAAGTTGTTCCCTAGTGTGTTCATGGCAAGTCTCTTTTGTCAAGTGGAATTCTTCCTTCTTCTGTTACAGGACAAAAGTTAGGGCAAGTTTATGTTACTGTACTCACTACTGCGATAGTCTGAAGGTCTTTACGGGGGATATATGTACAATCATGATAACAATAATCGTAATAATAATGACGATAATAATGGTAGTAATAATGATAAAAACGATAATATTAAAAACAACAATAATAATAATAATAATAATAATAATAATAATAAATAATAATAATAATAATAATAATAATAATAATAATAATTAAAATAAAATAATAATTTTAATAATGAGCTGATAATAGTAATAATGATAATAATGATGATAATAACAATAATAATAATAATAATAATAATAATAATAATAATAATAATAATAATAATAATAATAATAATAATAGTAGTTGTAGTAATATATAACTATCTTCCATTCCATACCACACACACTCACTACCCCCATACTCCAATACCACACCCCAGCACCACACACCAACCCCTACCTGTCATCACCACACATCACAGAACCACACACCAACCCTTCCTGTCATCACCACACATCACAGCACCATACACCAACCCCTACCTGTCATCACCACACCACACACCAACAAACCACATATAGAGTCAGTTTCAGCTCCATGGAAAGCTGTTTAAAGTTTTAATTTGTTTAATTTCCCCTTCACCCTATCTCTCTCCCTCCTCGATCCTCCTTCCTTTCTCCTCCCTCTCTCTCTTTCTCCCCTCCTCCTCTGCAGCCACCTCTCCTCCTCTCCATCTCTTCTTCCTCCCTCCTCTCTCTCCTCCTCCCTAGGTGAACACACGTGGCATAGAATAAAGATGACCATAACATTGAGAAGTGAAAGTGTCAGGGGGAGAACTTAGGAACTCTCTGAAAAGCGCTAGTCCGAGGGAACTCAACTGAGAAATACAAGTTGGGGTTCAGTTAAGTTAAATAAAGGTTGGGTTGGGTTAGGGCCTAATAAGACTAGAGGCCATGTGACCTGTACCCTTCACACCTCCCCCGTCCATCGCGTGTCATTCTCTCCGACCTTCACCACACACTCGGTAAAGAAATTCCACAACTAAAAAAGACTCCACTAAGCTCTTGAGGACTAGTCAGACAAAAAGCATCTGGGATTTTAAAGACGGAATCTATAAGAAACAGTTGAGATCTTGAGAAGGAACTGAACACAAGCATTAACTAAATACTTGAGGACGAGTTGGAGAGAGAAAAAAAAAGGGGGGGGGGCTGGATCTTGAGAATGAACCTATGACTAGAATCATCCGGAGTTCTTGATGACGAGCTGAACACGAAGAATCAATTAGATTTTTAGACGAACCTGAGACTAGAATCATCAGGAGTTCTTGAGGATGAGCTGAAGACAACACACTTCCTCCTCACCATTGTCCTCCGGGGGTCTGAGCTCTTCAGAAGCCACCACTCGAGTTTCTATTGATCGAGCAACTTGTCGACGCCGAGGATAAACACTGGAGCTTCTCCTTAGATAGACAGCCGCTAGTCGACCTGCTCCCTTGTTTGTCCAACCCTTCTGTTCTAATAATGGTGGTGATGTTAGGTGGTGGTGATGTTAGGTGGTGGTGATGTTAGGTGATGGTGATGTGAGGTGATGGTGGAGATGATGCTAGGTGATGGTGGTGATGATGCTAGGTGGCGGTGGTGATGATGGTAATGTTAGGTGGTAGTGGTGATGTTAGGTGGTAGTGGTGATGTTAGGTGGTGGTGGTGATGTTAGGTGGTGGTGATGTTAGGTGGTGATGTTAGGTGGTGGTGATGAGATGGTGATGTGAGGTGTTGGTGGTGATGATGCTAGGTGATTGTGGTGATGATGCTAGGTGGTGGTGGTGATGATGGTAATGTTAGGTGGTAGTGGATGTTAGGTGGTGGTGGTGATGTTAGGTGGTAGTAGTGATGTTAGGTGGTGGTGGTAGGTGTTAGTGGTGGTGGTGATAGGTGGTAGTGGTGGTGGTGATGTTAGGTGATGGAGGTGGTGATGGTGGTGGTGATGGTGGTGGTGGTGGTGATGTTAGGTGGTGGTGGTGTGATGAGGATGGAGGTGGATGGTAAGGTGGTGGTGGTGGTGATGTTAGGTGATGGAGGTGGGTGATGGTGGTGGTGATGGTGGTGGTGGTGGTGATGTTAGGTGGTGGTGGTGATGAGGATGGAGGTGGATAGGTGATGGTGGTGGTGGTGGTGGTGATGTTAGGTGATGGTGGTGATGTTAGTGATTGTGGTGTTGTTTATGGTGGTGGTAATAGTGGGTGATGTTAGGTGATGGTGTGATGTTCGGTGATTGTGGTGATGTTAGGTGATGGTGGTGATGTTAGGTGATACTAGTGGCGATGATGTTAGGTGACTGTGGTGGCGGTGATGGTGTTGTGGGATTAGTGATGGTGAAGGGATGGTAGGTTATGGTGATGAGAGAGAGAGAGAGAGGGGGGGAGAGAGGAGAGAGAGAGAGAGAGAGAGAGAGAGAGAGAGAGAGAGAGAGAGAGAGAGACCTCCCCCCACTATCGTTTGTGTTTTCATTTAAGATACTTCAACAGTAGGGAGTCATTTACCCCGACGTAGACAGACATGTAAACAGAGTTAGTCTCATCATCTCGGAAGGCTTGACAGAACGAGCCGTATGTACATTAAAAGAAAAAAAAAGAGAATGAAAGAGAGAATTCCCTTTGAAGAGAGATTATTTCACCAGTGGGTGGAGTAGACGAACTCTCCGCTGGGGACGCTACTGCTATACAGAGTAGAATATAAATATGCTCAGGGCGTTAAAGAGAGAGAAGAGAGAGGGCTGGATGGCTGGGGGAGGCTTCCTGATAGTGTGGCTCACATAGAAAGTTTGGAGGGAAGGAAATGAAGAGGTGACTGTGTGTGTGTGTGAGTGTGTAATAATAATAATAATAATAATAATAATAATAATAATAATAATAATAATAATAATAATAATAATAAACGGTTTATTAATAGAGTTGCAGCCGGTGGCTGAAAATATACAAACTTACATGTGATTTAAACATAATGATATGCGTTCAGTACATTTACAGGGCTGTACAGTACATTAATCGGGAGTTGTTTATTATTTTAACACTAAATGGGATGGTGTTATTCTTATATCTATCAGTGCGGGCTCTTATGGGCTGAATTTTGTTGTAGTGGCGGACTGTGCGAGGTGGGCGGGGGACTACGGGTGGCAGCAGGTGGCGATGACGAGGATGGTGCAGTAGCCCACTACCAAACCTTGCTAGTGCTTGGTGGTGGAGGTCACTGAGGGATGGCATTTCCAGGGTGGAGAGAGCATTGTTGTAGCCGGAGTAGTCTGCGCCGAGCATGATTCTGCAAGCCCTATTCTGTACCTTCTCTAGCTGACGTTGATGGATAGAGTTGAGAAAAGACAACCAGGCTGGTGACGCATACGTTAGTTTGGGGAGAATAAAGGCGTTGTAGATAGTCCTCAGCTCTGGCGTGGGTGCCCTAAGTGACCTAAGTCGTCGTAGCATGTACAGTCGGTACGAGCCTGCCTTGATTGTGTTCTTTACATGGACCTTCCAGTCCAGTTTGTGGTCTATGGTAACACCCAGGAGTTTGGCAGACTGCACTAATTGGAGAGGATGGGCACCCACTGTAACTGCTGGAGTTTGCACTGGAGTGGTGGCGGTATTGGTGTGCATGACTACGATTTTAGTGTGGTTGATGGTGACCTTGTTCTCCGTAGTCCATGCCTGTAGCCTGTCCAAGGTGCTTTGTAACGATGAGTAGTCCGGTGCGGTGTTGTCCACTGTAACCCCCACAGTGCAGTCATCCACGTACTTCCACCTGTGAGGAGTGTCCGGCAGAGCGTCGTTGATTAGGATTAGGAAGCACAGTGGTCCCATCTTGGTCCCCTGTGTGTGTGTGTGTGTGTGTGTGTGTGTGTGTTAGTGTGCAATAATAATAATAATAATAATAATAATAATAATAATAATAATAATAATAATAATAATAATAATAATAATAATAATAATAATAATAATTAACGGTTTACTGAAAGAGCATGGCAACCGGAAGCCTGAAAATATACAGTTACATAATTGGGGAATGGGTCTCTTGATTTACAAATGATATACAAGTAATATAAGTGATACAAATAAGATATATAATAATTAGGTGGGGAGAAGCTCAATCTACAGGGCATTTCAACATAGTGACAGTGCGAAAAGTAAGATGGACTGGGAGTGAATACGCTGTTGAGGTGTCGAACAGCAATTCTCGGACGAGGGATGTCGGGTGGAAGTAGGAGCTGGCGTCGAGGATGGTGCAGAAGCTTCTCACCAAATTTGTAGATGAGGTCGTGGTGATGGTCAGAAAGAGTCGAGAGGGTCAGTGTGTTGAGCGCTTCTTGATATGTGGAGTAGGAAGGGGAGAGAATAATCTTGCATGCCCTCTTTTACACTTTTTCTAGGCGTTAACGTTGTGTGGCATTTAGGGAGGAAGACCAGGTAGGGGATTCATAGATGAGCTTGGGAAGTATGAATGTTGAATAAACACTGAGGAGCTAGGGGGCAGGAACTCCAAGGGACTTGAGTCGGCGGAGGAGGTGGAGACAGAACCTGGAGGATTTGACAATTTCACTGACGTGTGGTTTCCAATTTAGTTTGTTGTCTATGGTGACGCAGAGGAGCTTAGTAGAATCTACAACCAGGAGTGTGTTGGGACCTAAAGTAATGGAAGGGGGTGGGACAACGTCGGAAGGGCGGTATAGTCGGGAGCAGAGCTGTTGACACTGATCCCAATGGTGGAGTCGTCGACATATTTCCAGCGAGCAGGAGTTTTTCTTTGGGCATCATTGATGAGCATAAAGAAGCATAGTGGTCCCATCTTGGTGCCTTGGGGGACGCCACAGGTGAGTGGCTGAAAGGTGGAGACAGCCCTCGGAAGCGTATAGCTTGGCGTCTGTTACTGAGGAAGTCTGTAAGCCATTGTATAAGACTTCTTCGAACCCAAGGTCGATAGCTTTGTTGATGATTAAATTGTGGTCGACTAGGTCAAATGCCTTGGAGAAGTCAAAGAAGGCGAGAGCTACAGACGTTTTTCGTTTCTCCAGATGGCGGTATATGTAGTAGGGAAAGCTAACAAGACAGTGAGTGGTGGAGGAAGTTTTCATATTACCAAATTGCTGAGGATCTACGGCGCCTGCAATATCAGCATAAGCCCAGTCAAAAACAAAACTTTCACAGATTAAGCTGGGTATTGGGGTGTCGTTACCTCTCACACTAAGACACACTACTGGCTTGGTACCTTCCCCTGACAAAACCATTTCTATCCTCTCAGCTACTCTATCCTCTCAGCTACTCTATCCTCTCATCTACATCCAGGCGTGACGGGCGTAGGTCATCTTGACAGAAGAGGGCAACACCCCCCGTGTCCATGTGGACGAAGGTGATGAAAGAGGTGATATCCCTCAATATGACACGTTTCAGGCACAATTTGCCAAGCTTCACATATGGCAACAACGCTGGCAGCGACTGATCTGACAGTGGTTGCCAGCTCGTCAAACTTGTTAGCTAGGGAAGTGACGTTGGAGAGCAGTAAAGACGAGAGATCATACCATATCCGTGGGACTTCAGTGTGATGGTACGATCTGTCAGGGGTGGGTTTCTCTGGTTTCCTAGTGGAGGTTACGGTCCTCATGGGCTTTTGTTTATGACGCCCCTGTCTACGGCTGCGCGCATGGAATATGTTTAGTGACTTGAGTCACGCGATAACACTGCCATCAGGATAACCGTTCCCACGCTTTAGAAGGTACAAAGAGCGTCGGTAATAAGTAATTGGTGGCCATCTGTTGATATCTGTTGTTGTGGACGGACGGAGGTGTTTGTCTCCGGTGGCCATAAACTAACTGGCGGCACTTTGAGGGTCACTGACATTGGTAGACATCTGTTAATATTTGTCAGTCGTATACACTGTGAGTTCTTGTCTCTGGCTCTTAGGGTCGCCGACACAGTATCCACGATATATGTAAAGACCACGGTGGTCCTTCTCACTGGCACTTTGAAGATGACCGACAAAGTGCCCAGTATCTGTTATTACACTGCTGTGTTTTGTGCTTTCTCCTTGGAGTGCACTGTAGGATTCCTACAGTGTAGGAATACTGTTTGGTAATCAATCATTGCACTGATCACTTGAATGTTTTGCTGAATAAATTCCGGTGTAGTAAGCGGTAGGGCGTTGGGATATAGCAGGGGGAACGGGGGAGGGCAGGGCCAAACAGACTTGGCCTGCCTGCCAAAACCGGGAGCGCCTTCAGGGCACGTCTTGTGTCATTGATGGTTGACAAGTGTGTGTGAGAGTTACAAGTGTGTGTGTGTGTGTGTGTGTGTGTGTGTGTGTGTGTGTGTGTGTGTGTGTAATTATAATAATTATAATTAACGGTTTATTGAAAAAGTTTTGCAACACGAAGGCTAA
Organism: Homarus americanus; assembly: GCF_018991925.1. NCBI lineage: Eukaryota > Metazoa > Arthropoda > Malacostraca > Decapoda > Nephropidae > Homarus > Homarus americanus. Next base: position 136,660 of record NW_024734384.1, on the reverse strand, counting down.
AAATGTACATTGACATAAATTACTTATTACATACATTGGTGGTTTAACAAAACCTTTTGTTAGAGAAAGGTAAAGGCACATACAGATTAATGTTTACAGTGGAGGTCACGTAAATCACGTGCGTGCGTGCGGGGGTGCGCATGAGTTTGTGTGTGTGTGTGTGTGTGTGTGTGTGTGTGTGTGTGTGTGTGTGTGTGTGTGTTTGTATGTGTAGTGGACACACGGTGGTAAAATGTGTCTAATGTAGCAGCATTATGTTGGTGTTAAGGTGCAAGCGCTGCTTGATTCCTCTCGCTTTCAGCTGCTGCCGCTGGCTAGCCCTAATGGCGAACAGAGAAGCAACTTGCATAAGTCCTCCCCTGCCAGTACACAGCCTCTTCACCATCAAGACTCCTGGTGTGCCTCTTCGTGGAAACACACAGTAGCTGGGTGCCTCGTGGGCACTTGCTAGACTAGCAGGGGATCTCGAAGCAGTAGTGGGTCCCAGAAGGACAGCGTATAGGCCAACTGCCATGTGATCATGTCCTGGCGCCTACCAACCACTGCCCCGCTGCCTTGCGGATTAACCTTGGTAGGCATAAGGATACGGGAGTAAACCCTGAACGAAAAATCTGTGGTGGTGCCCTGCATCAGGCAGACATGCTTACAGAGCTCCAACAAGACCCCAACAGCAGTATAGATGGAAAAGGTGACCAACATGGGAACCCAATGACTACACCAGCAGATGAAGGCAATGCAGGATGGATAGGCTACTGAGGCGAAACCGAACAAACTGGGCTATTGACAGGCCATTGCAACTCTCCCTCTCCCCAGTTGTTGCAACACTTGCATACGTACATCATAAAAAGGGAGAGCCAAGATGAGTGGTTGCAGCCTGCACTCCTGCCTCACCACATAAATCTACTCACATGCAGCTATCATCCAGCTCACCATACTTCTCATCATTATCAAAACCCCTATGCCCCCAAAAGTCCTATGGTGATGGACGAGTGGCGACGGGGACAGGCAGAGATGACTACCAGGAGTCTCTAATCACAACTCTGCACATGGTCAGCACAGATAAGATGGTCATTTATGCACTAGGATCTAGGCAGCAGTGCAACCCAGTCCTGTCTTCCGCCAATCCGCCATCCACCAATCCATCCTACAAAGGCTGACTGGAATGCCTGTTGGGATCAACGAGTGCCTCATGACTTTCCAAGTCCCACTGAATCACTCACGACATGCCTTCTTCATCAGTGCATTTGCCCGAGCTTGGATGTAGAGGATGACATGAAGGAGGCCTATTATGCCGACTTTGACAGAGTACTACCCTTAATACCTAGAGAAGATAAGGTTGTGCTCTTTAGTGAGTTCAATGCCAGAGTTGGCAGAGATGCTGACATATGGCAGGGAATCATTGGGAGAAATAGACTAGGCAAGTGTAATCCCAACCGACTACTCCTCCTCAGCAAGTGTGCTGCACACAATCTCACTATCACCAATACCTTGCTTAGGTAGGCCGACAAGTTCAAGGGTTCGTGGCAACACCCACAATCCAAACACTGGCATCTCATTGACTACACCATTGTCAGAGAAAGAGATTGTCGAGATGTCCTCATCACCGGAGCCAAGCGTGGCTCAGACCACTGTGACACTGATCATCAGCTCATCATAGCCAAACTCTCACTTCACGTCGACTCAAAACGGCAAAGGCAACAAGCTTCTAGGAGAGGTTTTAACACTAAGCATCTGGAGGATCCAGCAGTAGTACATGCTTTCAGAGAGCAGCTCGAACATGGGCTGATAATTAATCAAGCCGACAAAATACAACCCAAATCCCACTGCCCAATGGGATCAACAAAATACACCAGGACTGGTTTCATGAAAATGACCTGGAAATCAACGTACTCGTTAATGATAAACATGCTGCTTTAACTGACTTGCAGTAAAATCCCCAGTCTCGGATCAAAGCTGATACCTTCCGCAAGAGGAAGTGGCGGCCCAGCGCGATCTTCGCAATCTATAGAATGAATGGTTTGAAGAAAAAAAAAGCAGAGGAAACACAAAAATTTGCAGATCAACACAAGATGCCCGAATTTTTCAGTTCCCTTAAAACATTTTATGGGCCAATCACCCATGGCGCAGTCACCCTTCGTGGATCCGACGGTAACTCCCTAATTAAAGACAAGGAGGGCATCCTTCAAAGCTGGAAATAGCACTACCACTCACTGCTCAACCGAAACAACAATTTGGAGGCCCTGACTACCCAACAGGTCCCTCAGCATCCAGAGCCAACCCACCTCAGCTATCCTCCATCAGTGGACGAGGTAGCTACTGCCATTAAACAGATGAATAATAATAGCCTCAGGGCCTGATGGAATCCCAGCCGAGGTTTATAAAGCAGGAGAAACTCTGCATACCAGCCGTCTCCACTCTCTCTAGGAGAATATATGGGAAAATGAGGAATTCATCCGAGCTCTTAATGACGCCCTCGCCGTCAATATTTAGAAGAACAAGCGAGACTGGTCACACTGTAGCAACTGCCGCGGAATTTCGATGCTGTCCATGACTGGCAAGATTATCGCCCGAGTCCTCCTGAACAGACTTCTTCCTGATGAGGAAAACTTCCTCCCAGAATCTCAATGTGTCTTTAGACCATTAAATGGCACCACTGAAATGATCTTTGCTACCCGCCAGATACAGGAAAAGTGCAGAGAACAGCGACGTGGCCTGTACATGGCCTTCATCTACCTAACCAAGGCCTTCAACTCGGTCAACAGGAAAGCCATCTGGTGGACCCTCAGCCGTTTTGGCTGCCCACCAAAATTCATCTCCATTGTGAGGCAACTCCACGACAGCATGGACGGCAGTGTCCTGAACAACGGCACCCAGTCAGAGTTCTTCCCCATCCAAACAGGGTTAAACAAGGATATGTACTGGCACCAACTCTCTTTTCCATCTTCTTGGCTGCCTTCCTTATTCGTGCCAGTGTCAATTTAGCTAGCAGGGTGAGTATCGAGCACCGGGTGAAGGGGAGACTTTTCAACATAAGACTACCCCAGGCAAGAACAAAGGTTTCGGTAGCTTCCATTACTGAACTTCTGTATTCAGACGACCTTACCCTTGTTGCTCACACTGAACACGACCTACAGGAGATCCTGAACACCTACGCAGACGCGTATGCACACTTCGGCCTTGAGATGAATGTACATCTCAAGCCTTTGGCGGACTCCGAAATCGTCTCTTCATCTGTAGGGAGCTGAAATTATCCACAAAGCTGCACGTATATCGAGCAGTGGTCATGCCCACCTTTTTATATGGCAGTGAGACATAGGTCACATACAAGAACCACCTCAAGGTACTTGAAAACTTTCACCAACGTAGTCTACGTTCCATCCCCCGAGTTCGCTGGGAATACAAGAGAACAAATGCTAATATTCTTGCTGACACCAACTGTAAGAGCATCGTTGGACTGGCCATGTTACCCGCATGGACGACACTAGATTGCCAAAGCAGCTACTTTACAGTCACCAAATGAGTAGAAACCGTAACGCCGGCGGGCAATTGAAAAGGTATAAGGATAGTTTTAAGACAAACCTGAAAAGGTGCCAAATCAACCCCCCTCACCTGGGAGTCGATTACTCTACATCGTAACGTTTTGAGGAGCACCTAACGAGGTGTCAATACTTTCGAGCTAGCCCGACGGAAAACCGAGGCAGACAAGCCTCCACATGTACAGCGAATGTGGACGAGGCTGCGGGTCCCGTATCGGCCTTTTTAGTCACCTCAAAACTCAGCAACCTAGGTGACATCCCTAATAACTCATATTATTGTATCATAGCTGGATGATCGTCATAATCGATTCCGAGTGACAGCAAAGTATTAAAAATAATAATAATAATAATAATAAATAAAAATTTACGGTTTATTGAAAGAGCATGACAGCCGGGAGGCTGAAAATATACAGTTACATAATTGGGGAATGGGTGTCTTGATTTACAAATAATATACAGGTAACATAAGTGATACAAATATGATATATAATAATTAGGTGGGGAGAAGCTCAAACTAGAGGGCATTTCAACAAAGTGACAGTGCAAAAAGTAAGATTGACTGGGAGTGAATACACTGGTTGATTACAAGTTATTGATAATTTTACAATGGTTGGGACTGGGCTGTTCTTATAGCGATCAGTTCGTGCTCGTATGGGCTGGATGCGGTTGTGGTGTCGAACAGCAATTCTCGGAGAGGATCTCAGGTGATAGTAGTGTGTGTGTGTGTGTGTGTGTGTGTGTGTGTGTGTGTGTGTGTGTGTGTGTGTGTGTGTGTGTGTGTGTGTGTGTGTGTGTGTGTGTGTGTGTGTGTGTGTGTGTGTGTGTGTGTGTGTGTGTGAGTGTGTGTGCGATTAGGGGCACAATTATGATGTGGTATATGTCGACTTTAGCAAAGCCTTCAACAGAGTCTCCCACGAAAGACTCAGTACTTGAACCATTATTATTTATTATATATATAAACGATATAGATATCGGCGTTGACAGCTGATGATACTAAAATAGGGCGTGTAATTAAATCTGACGAGGACTCCGCAAAACTAAAGGAAGATCTAAAAAAAAAATTTTGAATGATCTGAAAAATGGCAGATGAAATTCAATGTACACAAAGGTAAAGTATTCAGTATAGGAGATGTAAACAGGGAAACCAGATACCAGATGAACAACGATGTTATTGAGAAATCCGACTGCGAGAAAGATTTAGGAGTAATGATAAGTAGGAATCTTAAGCCAAGTAAACAATGTGTATTTGCTCGAAACAAGGCTAATAAAGTACTTGAGTTCATGCAAAGAGTTAGTTACAAGACTAGCGAGGTCATCCTAAAACTACTCGTATTTCTCGCGCTTGTGAGACCTCACTTAGATTACGCAGTCAAATTCTGGTCACTGTATTACAGAATGGATATAGAATCCTTGGAAAGAATTCAGAGGAGAATGACAAGACTAATCCCGGGCATTAGGAACCTTGAGTACAAGGACAGGTTAAAGCATCTTAATTTGCACTCCCTCGAGAGACGTAGAGTGAGAGGCGATATGATAGAGGTGTATAACTTGAAGTCAGGGCTAAACAAAGGGGACATTACAAAGGTACTCAAACAATCCAGCCAGGAGCGAACACGTAACAATGGTTTTAAATTAGACAAATTTAGATTTAGGGGAGAAATAGGTAAACATTGGTTTGAAAATAAAGCAGTGGATGAGTGGAACAAGTTACCAAATATCATCATTAACTCGAATACGCTGGATAGCTTCAAACATAGGTTGGATGGATATATGAGCAATAGGGGTTGGGTGTAAATGGGACTACCCAGTATGGGCCAATAGGCCCGCTGCAGTTTCCTCCATTCTTACGTTCTTATGTTCTTAAGGGTCTCCTGCTTCTGTTTTCTCTGTGTGTGTCATGCGTTTTAAAATTCGATATGCGCATTTGTTTTCTGTATGTGTGACATAGGTGTGTAACAGTGACACATATTTGAATGGGTGTGTCATGCGTTTTAGTAACACTAAACATATGCTTTTGTTTTTTAAAGGAGGGTCATGCATTTCGAGGATAATTATATATGTATGCCTCTGTTTTTCACCTGAGCGTCATGCATGCGTTTTATGGAACAATGTGTGAGTGTATATGTTAGGCGTCATGCAATCTCGTGATAAAATATGATTTAAGACTTGAAACGCAATGGACTTCTTGACCAAATGGATTAACTTTTAAAAATATTTTTATAGTAACAACTTTGAAGAAATGCACACAGTATTATGTAACCTGACGATGTACACCTTGTTTATATACACTGATGTTATCTCAGTATCTCTACACTTGTGTCTGTACCTGAGTTTATACAATGAGATAAGAAAATAGTATGAAGAGCTTAAGTTGAGAGATTAATGTGAAAAGATTCAGTGGGAGATAATGGTGATGATGAGTGAAATATGGTAATGTTCTCAAGGATGATTAATGAACAGGTGTGACGGAGAAGGTAGGGAGGAACGACACACACACACACACACACACACACACACACACACACACACACACTCCGTCTTCAGCCTTCATAGGGTGAACACGTTAGCGCTGCCCGCAGACGCGGCCGTGGTCTCTTGACCATGGAGACAACGGCCATCCCGGTCTGTCGGGCCCTCCCCTTCCCCATCTGGATTTATCAACATCCTCTCAGTGCAAAGACTGATGATCAGCCCACAAGTGATATGCAAAAGCGGCAATTTCAATTCGAAAGACAGAAACAACTGTTAAAGCGACAATCAGTGCTTAGCGGTCAATAATGACCTGACAGGGCCAGACACACCCAGTCCGCCGTTCGCTCACCACCACCAACACTGGATGGAAAGCAAAGAAAGACTCCAATCTACATCAGGAGAAAAATGAGGACTCCCTACTCCACCCAAGTGAGGAATTATGAATCCCTAACTGCATCACATGAGGAACAAGAGCCATCTCCAACACCCTGTGTGAGCTGAAGGACCTACCCCGACCACGTGGTGCATCTGCAGCTGTAGTGAGAACATAAGAACATAGGAATGGAGGAAACTGCAGCGGGCCTATTGGCCCATACTGGGCAGTCCCATTTACACCCAACCCCTATTGCTCATATAAGCATCCAACCTATGTTTTAAGCTATCCAGCATATTCGAGTTAATGATGATATTTGGTAACTTGTTCCATTCATCCACTACTCTGTTTCCAAACCAATGTTTACCTATTTCGCGCCTAAATCTAAATTTGTCTAATTTAAAACCATTATTACGAGTTCGCTCCTGGTTGGATAATTTAAGTACCTTTGTAATGTCCCCTTTGTTTAGCCCTGACTTCCATTTATACACCTCTATCATGTCGCCCCTCGATCTACGTCTTTCGATGGAGTGCAAATTAAGATGCTTTAACCTGTCTCTATACTCAAGGTTCCTAATGCCCGGGATTAGTCTTGTCATTCTCCTCTGATTTCTTTCCAAGGATTCTTTATCCATTCTGTAATACGGTGACCAGAATTAAACTTCGTAATCCAGGTGAGGTCTCACAAGCGCAAGATATAGTCTTAAGATGACCTCGCTAGTCTTGTAACTAACACTCCTTTGTATAAGCCCAAGTACTTTATTAGCCTTGTTACGAGCAAAAACACATTGTTTGTTTACTTGGCTTAAGATTCCTACTTATCATTACTCCATAATCTCTCTCGCAGTCGCATTTCTCAATGGCATCGTTGTTCATAAGAACATAAGAATGGAGGAAACTGCAGCGGGCCTATTGGCCCATACTGGGCAGTCCCGTTTACACCCAACCCCTATTGCTCATATAAGCATCCAACCTATGTTTGAAGCTATTCAGAGTATTCGAGTTAATGATGATATTTGGTAACTTGTTCCATTCATCCACTGCTCTGTTTCCAAACCAGTGTTTACCTATTTCACGCCTAAATCTAAATTTGTCTAATTCAAAACTCATTGTTACGATTTCGCTCCTGGTTGGATAGTTTGAGTACCTTTGTAATGTCCCCTCTGTTTAGCCCTGCCTTCCACTTATACACCTCTATCAGGTCGCCCCTCGCTCTACGTCTCTCGAGGGAGTGCAAATTAAGATGCTTTAACCTGTCTCTATACTCAAGGTTCCTAATGCCCGGGATTAGTCTTGTCATTCTCCTCTGAATTCTTTCCAAGATTCTATATCCATTCTGTAATATGGTGACCAGAACTGAACTGCGAAATCCAGGTGTCGTCTCACAAGAGCAAGATACAGTTTTAGGATGACCTCGCTAGTCTTGTAACTAACACTCCTTTGTACCTTTGTCTGAACCCAAGTACTTTATTAGCCTTGTTACGAGCAAAAACACATTGTTTACTTGGCTTAAGGTGCCTACATATCATTTCTCCTAAATCTCTCTCACAGTCGGATTTCTCTTTGGCATCGTTGTTCATCTGGTATCTGGTTTCCCTGTTTACATCTCCTATACAGAGTACTTTACATTTGTCCACGTTGAATTTCATCTGCCATTTTTCAGACCATTCGAAAAATTTGTTTAGATCTTCCTGTAGTTTTGTGGAGTCCTCGTCAGATTTAATAACACATCCTATTTTAGTGTCATCAGCAAATTTGCTTATGTTGCTGTCTATGCCGATATCTATGTCGTTTATGTATATAATAAATAATAATGGTCCAAGTACTGAGCCTTGGGGAACTCCACTTGTGACGTTGCTCCAATGGGACTTAGTGCCATTAATGCTCACTCGCTGTTTCCTGTCCTGTAACCATGCCCTAATCCATTTAAGGATATTACCTTTGATGCCATGTGCTTCTACCTTTCTAATTAGTCTTTCGTGGGGGACTCTGTCGAAGGCTTTGCTAAAGTCGAGATATACCACATCATAATTGTGCCCCTCGTCCACCGATTCGAAAACTGATGAAAAGAATGTTAATAGATTAGTTAGACATGAACGTCCGCTTGTGAAGCCATGCTGGGAATCATTGATCAATCGGTGCTTCTCCAGGTGATTTCGAATAGAGTTTGAAATGATTGCTTCCAGTAATTTGCCTACTATTGATGTTAGACTGATTGGGCGGTAGTTAGAGGATAGTGATCTATCCCCCTTCTTGAAAATCGGTATTACATTCGCTATCCTCCAGGATTCTGGTACTACACCTGTTTTTAAGGACATGTTAAACAACTTTGCTAAGGGCATACTAAGCTCTTCCTTACATTCCTTTAATACTCTGGCAAATATCTCATCGGGACCAGGTGACTTATTAGGCTTTAGTTTGTCTATTTGCTTACTAACATCGTTACTAGTCACTACTATCTCGCTAAATTTGTTTTCTTCACTATCTCTGAATAGAGTCGGTGCCCCGGGTATCATGTTTAAATTTTCGGTGGTGAAAACTGTTGAAAAATATTTATTCAAATTATTGCTCATTTCTCTGTCGTTATCAGTGAGCTCGCCGGTGTCTGACCGTATTGGTCCAATCTTTTCTTGTGTTTTAGTTTGATACATTTGGAAGAATCCTCTGGGGTTTGTCTTCGCCTCCCTTGCTATCCTTACCTCATTATTCCTCTTGGCTTTCCTTATCTCGGTTTTAACCCTACTCGCCAATACCCTATAATATTCCCGGAGGTAAATTTTGCCACGATTTATCCTTCTACCTATAGCCTTCCTTTGGCCAATGATGTTCTTTAAATAATTATTTATCCATTTAGGGTCATTGTTGTCTGATCTGAGTTTTTTGTATGGTATGTTCTGCCTTTGTGCATTAAGTAACTCGCTATTTAAATTGTCGTGGAACTCGGCAATCTCCGATCTCGTTATCAGGTCGGTGTCATCTGTCACGTTCATGGCCAAGAGCGACACCCCCTCTCTCAGCTGCCTCTTTAAACTGTCAAAGTTTGCCCTTCTGAAATCTGGTACTTTAGTGGAATTTTCCTTACGTCTGCCCTGAAAATCTAACTGGAATCTAATTTCTTTGTGATCGCTGTTTGCAAGTTCGTTCCCTACCTCGACATTGCTAATGAGGTTTTCTCTGTTTGACAGAACTAAATCCAGTATATTATTACCCCGGGTGGGTTCGGTTATATGTTGACTTAGAAAACAGTCCTGGATCGTCTCGAGAAAATCCTCTGATTCTGAGTTACCTGTAAGGTCAGTCTAATCTATTTGGCCAAGGTTAAAGTCGCCTACTATACAGACTTTGTTGTGTATGGAATCCCTGCGCACTTCATCCCAGATAAGTCGCTCATTGACTCTATCAAGATTGGGAGGTCAATATATTACTCCTGTGATTAATTTTTCCTTACCGTCGATTAATTCTATCCAAATTGTTTCTGTACTCCGCTCAGTTTTTATTTCCTTATTTATTTCATACTTCAGATTATCCCTAACATAGATTGCTACTCTGCCTCCTTTCCTGGTCTGCCTATCGGTATGGAACAGTTTGTAACCCGCAATTTGGTATTCGACCGGTAACTCACGTGTGTCTAGGTTGATCCACGTTTCAGTGAATGCTATTATATCGATTTTTTCGGTAAATACCAAGGCCCTAATATCATCCATTTTGTTTCTCATACTTCTACTGTTCGCGTAGTATACATTTAAGTTAGTCGTGTTTTGAGTCCTCCCCTTACTGCGTTTAGTTTTAAATTCCCTGTCTAATTTAGTTTTGTCATCATTCCTAACACTATTTCCCTGTAACCTTTCACTTTGTTTACCCGCTCCCACTGCAGTCTCCTCTACCCCCGTGCTCATATGTGAGGTAAAGGATTAGCGGCCAGGTATGACGCAACGCCCATCCAGACAGTGGGCGCCAACATCAGGACACAAGAATGTTTACAAGTCCAGCTCAAACATTACCAGATCTATAGTTAATTTAAATGTTGACTCTTTTTTTCTAATATTTTTGATTTGAAAGCTTTTGTCAATCAAGTGACCCACTCCCCGCTTCCACCATATGAAACATAAGAACATAAGAAGGTAAGAAAATAAGGAGTCTGCAATAGGCCTGTTGGCCTGTGCCTGGCAGCTCCTGTCGAGAGTTACTACCACTCTCTATCATCCATGAATCTATCTAGCCTCCTTTTAAGACTTTCCAGCGTTCCAGTACTTACTACAAAGTTGCTAAGCTTGTTCCACTCGTCCACCACCCTATTTGTGAACCAGTTCCTTCCTATCTCCCTCCTAAACCTAAACTTATCCAACTTAAATTCGTTGCTACGAGTCTTATTTTACTCGGATATTATAAGAACTTTACCAATATCTCCTTTATTGATTCCTTTCTCCCACTTAAATATTTCTATCATATCTCCCCGCACTCTTCACCTTTCTAGGGAATGCAAGCTTAGTTTTTTTAACCTCTCTTGATATAGAAGGTTTCTAAGTCCAGGAATTATTTTCGTCATTCATCGCTGCACCGACTCCAGTGAATTGATATCCATTCTATAATAAGGACACCAGAACTGAATCGCATAATCGAGGTGCGGCCTGACTAGCGCAAGATATAGTTGCAATAAGACCTCTGCACTCTTATTACTTACACTTCTAGATATAAAACCTAATACTCTGTTTGCCTTATTTCGAACATTGACGCACTGTTTTCTAGGCTGTAGGTCCGGGCTTACAAGTACCCCAAAGTCTCTTTCACAAGTCGGCTTCTCTAGGTTGATGTTGTTAAGGCTGTATACATTGACAGTATTTGTTATTCCAATATTAAATACACTGCACTTACTGGTGTTGAATTTCATTTGCCATTTTTCTGACTACTCGTGCAGTTTATTTAAATCCTCCTGTAGTGCATTTGCATCCTACCCTGAATTAGTCTGCCGCCCTATTTTGGTGCCATCCGCAAACTTGCTTATATCACTGCTGATCCCAGTATCTAGATCGTTTATGTAGATTATGAACAAGAGTGGGCCTAGTACTGACCCCTGGGGAACCCCACTAGTTACACGACCCCACTCAGATTTAACACCATCTACGCTGACCCTCTGCGTTCTATCGGTGAGCCATGATTTTATCCAATTTAAAACTTTCCCCTCGATACCATGAGCCTTATCTTTTCTGAGAAGCCTCTAATGCTTTGCTAAATAACATCGTAATTTTCGTCATTATCTACTACCTCGAAGACTTTCCTAAAAAACGTCAGCAGATTTGTTAGACAAGATTTTCCCTTTGTAAACCCATGTTGAGAGTCGTAGATTAATTTGATTTTCTCTAAATGTGATCGGATGCTATTTGCTATAATAATTGATTCAGGAAATTTCCCCACTACTGACGTCAAACTAATCGGCCGGTAATTTGACGCTGATGCTCTGTCTCTCTTTTTGAATATGGGTTATACATTTGCCTGTTTCCACAAGTCTGGCACAACTCCCGTGTCTAATGATTTTGTAAATAAATTTACGAGGGGTCCGCTAATCTGTTCCTTACACTCAAAACTCGAGGGAAAATTTCATCCGGCCCTGGGGATTTTGTCTTTAATTTATTTATCTTCTTAAAAACATCCTCTTTTCTGATAGTGATATTCTTTAATTTCACTCCTTCATTTCCCCTAAATATCAGTCCCACCTTTGGAATTTCCTCGTGAATTTCTTCTGTGAAAACTGATAAGAAGTATATATTTAATGCTTTGCTTATTTCCTCACTGTCATCGATCCCTTCCCCTCTCTCTGACTTTAAAGACCCCACTTTGTCCTTGATCTTTGTCCTCTATACTTGGAAAAATCCCTTGGGATTCGCCTTGGATTCTTTTGTTAATCTGATTTCGTAGTCCCTCTTTGCCTTCCTTACATTTTTCTTAACATTCCTAGATAGTTCATTATACCTGTTTCTGAGCTGCTCATCCCCTCCCTTTAATTTCTTATAAATTCCTTTCTTTATTCCTGTGTCATGTTTAAGTTTTCTGGCCATCAAACTTAGCTCATTCTTATTTGACCTAATTTTTCTGTATGGTATATTTTTTTCTTGTGCTTTACGTAGTATACGAGTTTATAATCATGATCAATTGTAGTGTCACCTGTGACGTCACCCATTCCTACTGGGGACTGACCTGAGTGTTCCCAGGCGATCTCACGTAGGTACCTTCTTAACCCCCGATAATCTGCCAATCAAAAGTTTGGGACTCTGACCATATTGTCACTGTTTTTCGTTTCCCAATTTAGGGTGAACCTGATTTTTCTGTGATCACTGTTCCCTAGTTCTTCCCCTACTGTGATATCTCTGATAATATTTTCTTTATTTGTTAATACTAGGTCTAATATATTGTCACCTCCAGTAGGTTCTGTAATAAGTTGTTTCAAATTTTTTTCCTGTACTGCGTCTAGGAAGTCTTCAGATTCATAGTCACCTACAATGTTGTCCCAGTCAATATTTCTGAAGTTAAAATCCCCCATAAGGCATTGGTTGTTGTATTTTGGTGCCGTACTCATTTCCTGCCATATGGATTGAGCTGCCTCTATCCCAAGACTTGGGGGCCTGTAAATTACTCCCATAATTAGTTTTTCTCTTCCTTCCGTAATTTCTACCCATCCAGACTCGGTTCCTATTTTACCCTTTATTGAATTATTAATACAACATTTCAATGAATCCCTGACGAAGAGTGCGACCCCTCCCCACTTCCTGCCTTGCCTGTCCTTGTGAAAAAGGTTGTACCCTTCTATGTGGTACTCCAATAAAAAGTTTTTGCTCGCCAGTTTCATCCAAGTTTCGGTGATTGCTACGACGTCTACATTCTCGGTACATACAACCGCTCTCAGCAAGTCTATTTTATTTCTAACGCTCACCTCTGCTCATTGTATATTTTTAGCCTTCGGGCTGCAATGTTATCTTAATAAATCATTAATTATTATTATTATTATTATAATTATTATTATTACACACACACAAGCAAACGCCCCCACATACACACAAACACATACACACACAACCCCACACACCTCGTACCAACTCTACATGCTATGACGACTTAGGTCACTTGTGACACCCACGCCAGAGCTGAGGATTATCTACAACGTCTTTATTTTCCCCAAACTAACGTATGCTCACCAGCCTGGTCGTCTTCTCTCAACTCCACCCAACAACGTCGGCTAGAAAAGGTACAGAAAAGGGCCTGCAGAATCACGCTCGGAGCAGACTACTCCGGCTACACTCAACGCTCTCTCCACCCTGGAAATACCATCCCTCAGTGACCTCCACCACCAAGCACTAGCAAGGTTTGGCAGTGGACTACTGCACCAAGCTCGTCATCGCCACCTCCTGCCACCAGCAGTCCCCCGCCCACCTCGCGCAGTACGCCACTACAAAATTCAGCCCATAAGAGCCCGCACCGATGAGTAAGAATAGCACCATCCCATCAATTGTTGAAATAATAAACAACTCCTGATTTATGTACTGTACAGCCCTGTTAATGTATTCAACGCATATCATTATGTCTAAATCAAATGTATGTTTGTATATTTTCAGCCACCGGCTGCAACTCTATTAATAAACCGTTTCTCTATATTATACTAAACGTTACCTCATACCCAAACACAGTACATCCTTTAGTTTCACTCACGGACAAAACACACGAGGATAGTCACTCAGCTTGGGGAACACCGCAACGCGCTCCCCAATGTCTAGGTTAGGTTAGGTTAGGTTAAGTTAAGTGTACAATGTACATAGACCTTGGCGCTGCTACCCTATACACAAACCTACGTATAGCCCAAAAACTTCTTTACACAGCGGCGTTCAGTTCTACCTTTCAATCCTTCAGCCCAGTTGTTCATTAGCCAGCTTCCATTATCGAGGCTGATGAGCTCATACACACTGTCTATTTTATTCCCTCAGCTGGGCTGTTTGGTCAGGCTTGAAAAGGCGAGGAGGGTTTACTTAGTGTTTATTCTGCATATAATTAGTTAGCCTTTTTAGGGCCAATACCCACCAGGGGATCTACAGCATACTGTACTGGAGGTTAGCAGGTCCTCGCGTGGTCACACACACACACACACACACACACACACACACACACACACACACACACACACACACACACACACACTACTACTACTTTGCTATCACACGGAATCAAGCTATGGTAAAATAGTATGGGTAATTATTAAGGATGTCACCTAGGTCAGTGAGTTTTGAGGTGACTGGAGAGCCCGATACGGGAGTGGCAGCGTCGTCTACATTCGTTGCACATGTGGAGGATTTCATATACTGTGGGAGGGGCGGTGGCAGCGTCTTTCCGACGTTGGCGCTCATCTGCCTCGGTTTGCAGTCGGGCTAACTCGAAAGTATTGACACCTACTCGTGTGGTGCTCCTCCAAGCGTTACGATGTGGAGTAATCGACTCCCAGGTGAGGGGATCGATTTGTCACCTTTTTCAGATTTGTCTACGACTATCCTTATACCTTTTCAATTGCCCGCCAGCGTTATGTTTACTATTCGATAGGTGACTGTAAAGTAGCTGCTTTGGCAGTCTACTGTCGTCCATGCGGGTAACATGGCCATTGCCCACTCCAGCGTAGTTGTTCATTGATAATGGTAGCCTGGATGCTCCTACAGTTGGTGTCAGCGAGAATGCTTGCATTTGTTCTCTTGTCTTCCCAGCGAACTCGGTGGATGGAACGTAGACTACGTTGGTGAAAGCTTTCAAGTGCCTTGAGGTGCCTACTGTATGTGACCCATGTCTCACTGCCATATAGTAGGGTGCACAGGGCCACTGCTCGATATACGTGCAGCTTTGTGGATAATTTCAGATCCCAACAGCTGAAAACACAATTTCGGAGTCTGCCCAAGGCTTGAGATGCATATCTGATCCGATGCTGAATCTCTTCATCGATGTCTGCAGTGGTGGGCAGATGGGAGCTGAGATACCAGAAGTGGGTAAAATTAAAAAGTATAGTACCGTTAAGCTGGATGGATGGTGGAGGTGTGTCTGAACCAGTGGCAGGTTGAAAGAGAATCTGAGTCATACGTACATCCACCTCAAGGCCGAAGTGTGCATACGCGTCTGCATAGGTGTTCAGGATCTCTTGTAGGTCGTGTTCAGTGTGAGCAACAAGGGTGAGGTCGTCTGCATACTGAAGTTTAGTAATGGAAGCTGCCTACACTTTTGTTCTAGCCTGGAGTCGTCTTATGTTAAAAAGACCCCTTTTCACCCGGTACTCGATGTTCACCCAGCTGGCTAAATTGGCACTGACACGACTA
Source organism: Homarus americanus (assembly GCF_018991925.1). NCBI lineage: Eukaryota > Metazoa > Arthropoda > Malacostraca > Decapoda > Nephropidae > Homarus > Homarus americanus. The sequence continues at coordinate 120,944 of NW_024734384.1, read as the reverse complement.
AGGAAGACAGCCAAGAAGATGGAAAAGAGAGTTGGTGCCAGTACACACCCTTGTTTAACCCCCGTTTGGATGGGGTATAACTCCGACTGGGTGCGGTTGTGCAGTACACTGCTGTTCATGTCGTCGTGTAGTTGCCTCACATTGGCGATGAATTTTGGTGAGAAGCCAAAACGGCTGAGGGTCCACCAGACGGCTTCCCTGTTGACCGAGTCGAAGGCCTTGGTTAGGTCAATGAAAGCCATGTACAGGTCACGACGCTGTTCTCTGCACTTTTCCTGTATCTGGCGGGCAGCAAAGATCAAGTCAGTGTTGCCACGTGATGGTCTAAAACCACATTGAGATTCTGGGAGGAAGTTTTCAGTCTCAGGAAGAAGTCTGTCTTGGAGTACTTCGGCGATAATCTTGCCAGCTACAGAGAGCAGCAAGATCCCACGGTAGTTGCCACAATCTGACCGATCCCCCTTATTCTTATAAATATTGACAATTAAAGAATCTTTAAGAGCTTGGGGGATTTACTCCTTTTCCCATATATTCTCCAGGAGAGAATGGAGACGGCTGGTAGGTAGTGGTCCTCCTGCCTTATACACCACTGCTGGGATTCCATCAGATACTGAGGCTTTGTTATTTTTCATATGTTTGATGGCAGTAGCTACCTCATCCAGGGATGGAGGATATCGCTGAGGTGGGTCAGCTCTGGATGCTCAGGGACCTGCTGGGTAGTCTGGACATCCACATCGGTGTTTCGGTTGAGCAATGGGTGGTAGTGCTCTTTCTAGCGCTGAAGGAGGCCTTCATCGTCTTTAATAATGTGGTTACCGTCAGATGAGCAAAGGGGGGCTGCATCACGAGTGACTGGCCTATAAAATGCTTAAGTGGAAATGAAAAATTCGTGCATCTTATGCTGATCTGCAAGTTTTTGTGTTTCACATGGTTTATTTTTAAACCAGTCGTTCTTTAGATTGCGAAGATCCCGCTGGGCTACCGCTTTGTTCTTGCGGAAGGTATCAGCTTTGGTCCGAGATTGAGGGTTGCTTTGCCAGTCAGTAAAAGCAGCACGTTTATCATCGATGAGTACTTTGAATGCCGGGTCATTCTAATCAAACCAGTCCTGGTGTATTCTTTTGAACTGGCCGAAGGTCTCTCTGAAGGTCTTTGTCATAACAGTATTTAAAGTGTCCCATTCGGCACTGTGATTCACGTTGTTTGCTGTTGGGTTGTATATAAGCCTATGTTCGAGCTGCTCTCTAAAAGTATGTGCTACCGCTGGATCCTTCAGACGCTTCGTATTAAAACCTCTACTGAAATCTTGCTGCCTTCGCCGTTTTGGGGTAACGTGAAGTGAGAGCTTGGGTGTGACAAGTCGATGGTAAAGTTTCACAGTGGTCTGAGCCACGCAAGACACGGGTGATGAGGACATCTCGGCGATCTCTTTCTCTGATAATGATGTAGTCAATGAATGAGATGCCAGTGTTTCGATCGTGGGTGTTGCCACGATCCCTTGAACTTGTAGGCCTGCCAAAACAAGGTATTGGTAATAGTGAGGTTGTGAGCAGCACACTTGCCGAGAAGAAGTAGGCAATTGGGATTACACTTGCCTAGTCTATTTCTCCCTATGGTTCCCTGGCAAATGTTAGCATCTCTGCCAACTCTGGCATTGAAGTCGCCTTGGAGCACAACCTTGTCTTCTCTGGCGATGGAAGTTAGCACTCTGTCGAGGTCGGCATAAAAGGCCTCCTTGATGTCATCCTCTGCATCCAGTGTTGGGGCGTATGCACTCATGAAGAAGGCATGACGTAAGTGATTCATTGGGACTCGAAGCGTCATGAGGCGCTCGTTGATCCCAAAAGGCATTTCAGTTAGCCTGTGGAGGATGCGTTGACGGATGGCATGTTAACCCCATAAATGCGGTTTCTCTCCGCAGCAGGCTTACCCTTCCAAAAGAAGGTGTAGCCAGACCCCCATTCTGTGAGTTGGCCCTCATCTGGGAACCGGGACTCACTGATGGCTGCTAAGTCGATGTCATACCCAGCCAGCTCTTTTGCCACAAGGGCAGTTCTTCATTCAGGACGCGCATTTGTGCCAGTATCCAGAAGGCTCCTGACATTTCATGCAGCGACCACAAGAGATTGTATGGTTTGTTTTGTTTGCATCTGTGATTTTGATTGTGATTTCGACAGCATAAGAATGACCTTACTGGGTATGGTTTGGGTTTTTAAGCAGGCTATGTTTAGGGCACCTTTTCTAGCTCCTCCCCGTGTGGGGTGAGCAGAGTGGCTCCTCGTAAGGGCTGCTCAGACACACAGACAGGACCGGATTGCACTGCTGCCTAGATCCCAGTGCATAAACGACCATCTTATCTGCGCCGCCCATAAGTAGAGTTGTGACTAGAGACTCCCGGCAGTCATCTCTGCCTGCCCTCATCGCCACTTGTTCGTCGCCGTAGGGCTTTTGAGGGGGTATAAGGGGTTTGATGATGAAGAGAGGCATGATAAGCTGGGTGATGGCTGTGCGTGAGTTGGTTTATGTGTTGAGGCAGGAGCGTAGGCTGCAACCACACATCTTGGCTCTCCCTTTTCCTGATCCAGTGGTGTAAGTGTTGCAACGACTGGGGAGAGGGAGAGTTGCAATGGACTGCCGATAGCCCAGTTTGTTGGGTTTCGCCTTAGTAGCCTGTTCATCATGCATTGCCTTCGTCTGCCGGTGTAGTCGTTGGGTTTCCATGGTGGTCACTTCTTCCGCCTACACCTCCGTTGAGGTGTAAGCATATTTGCCTGATACGGGGCTCCACCGCAGATTTTTCGTTCAGGGTTTACTCCCGTACCCTTATACCTGCCAAGGTTAATCCGCAAGGCAGCGGGGCTGTGGTTGGTAGGCGCCAGGACGTGTCCACATGCCAGTGAGCCTATGCGCCATCCCTCTGGGGCCCACTGCTACTCTGAGATCCCCTGCTGATCTAGCCTGGGCACACAAGGCAACCAGTTATTGTGTGTTGCCACGAGGAGGCACAGCAGGAGTCTTCATGTTGAGGAGGCTGGGTACTGACGGGGGAAGACTTATGCAAGTTGCTTCCTTGTTCGCCACGAGAGCTAGCCAGCAGCGGCAACTGAAAGCGAGAGGGAGCAAGCAGTGCTTGCACCTTAACACTATCATAATGCTGCCACACTAGACGCATTTCACCACCCTGTGTAGTGTGTAAACACACACACACACACACACACACACACACACACACACACATACACTCATACACACACACACACGCACACACATACCTATGTTACGTTTTTTTTTTTGCCGAATCGGTTATTTTGCAAAAAGACCGGCATGCATATTGGTAATTTTGCAAAATAATTTACAAACAAACAAACTAAACTCACCGAACCTTATGGTTAGGACAGCACATAGTGCAGAGTTAAAAATAAAAAAGAACAGGACCACTTAGTACTTAGAAGGCAAACATCAAACAGGGGGGTACTACCGCCCGGGAAGATATTGGAAGCATAATGTGTTGTCTAATGGTAGACCCTGCTGCCATATGGCATCACGAAAATTGTGACCAAGTCCCAGGTTGCTGATATGACTTTCTGCCTCATTTACACACAATTGCAAGGTCTCACTTGTTTCTCTTACTTTGACAACACAACACACATATACTGTATTGTTTATTATTATTATTTTATTTTATTATTATTATTATTATTATTATTATTATTATTATTATTATTATTATTATTACTATTATTATTATTTTATTTTATTTTATTGTATTTTCGCCCGAGGTGGGCTAATACCCGTATAAAAATAAAATAAATCAAAAATCAAAATGTGTATCAAACTACACGAGCCATCCTAACCTAACCTTATTCAACCATAAGGTTAGGTTCGTTTAGGATGTCTGTTTGTAAGTTATTTTGCAAAATTACCAATATGGGTGCCGGTCATATTGCAAAATAACCGATTCCGCAAAAACAACGTATCACACACACACACACACACACACACACACACACACACACACACTCAAGTCCCTCGGAGTTCCTGAACCCGAGCTCCTCAGTGTTTACTCTACATTCATACTTCCCAAGCTCACCAATGCCTCCCCTACCTGGTCTTCCTCCCTAAATGCCACACAACGTAAACACCTAGAAAAAGTGCAAAAGAAGGCATGCAAGATTATTCTCTCCCCTTCCTAATCCACATATCAAGAAGCGCTCACCACACTGACCCTTTCGACTCTCACTGACCATCACCACGACCTCATCTGCAAATTTGGTAAGAAGCTTCTACACCATCCCCGACACCGGCTCCTACTACCACCTGAGATCCCGAGCCCGAGAATTGCTGTTTGACACCACAACCGCATCCAACCCATACGTGCCCGAACTGATCGCTATAAGAACTGCCCAGTCCCAACCAGTGTAAAAATTATCAATAACTTGTAATAAACCAGTGTATTCACTCCCAGTAAATACTACTTCTTGCACTGTCACTATGTTGAAATGCCCTGTAGTTTGAACTTTTCCCCATCTAGTTATTATATATCTTATTTATATCACTTATGTTATTTGTATATTATTTGTAATTCGAAACCCATTCCCCAATTATGTAACTGTATATTTTCAGCCTTCTGGCTGCCAAGCTCTTTCAATAAACCGTTAATTATTTTTATTATTATTATTACACACACACAAACATTATCTACCCATCAAGAGTTATAGGCACACTATATTACGTCGCTGCCAACTCCCACATAGGAAAAAATAAATAAATTAAGAGCTTCTTAGACAAGTGGTGTTGTGGGGGAGATGGAGGATGAAATGTGGACGGCTTGTGAGAAAAAAATCTGCCTTTAAATAAGAAAATACGAACAACAACGAGCAAGGCGTTTTCTCTCTCGTCTGTCTGTCTGTCTGTCTCTACCGTGTGTGCTAAAGTAACAATATATGACAAATAATTAGAATACGATGTCATAAAACACAAAAATCGACGACACAAACATGGCGGGATATCAACCGGTGTGTGAGTGACTGAGTCCTTAGGAAGCTTAAATACCAGGATCAACAAGCGCTGTTCACTAGACCTTCCAATAATGGAAGCGGAAACTTACTCCACAGTACCTCCCTATATACAGTGTTATTATTCAGTGGTGTAGCCATACTGTTTCAAACTGACCGTCAGGCCTTTGTCACGTATCATCACTAAATTTTTTTTTTACACTAGACAACTTTTAACTACTTAAACTAAGCTTTATGAACTCGTAGCATACACACACACACACACACACACACACACACACACACATACACACACACATACACACACACACACACACACATATATATATATATATATATATATATATATATATATATATATATATATATATATATATATATATATATATATATATATATATATATATATATATATATATATATATATATATATATATATGGGTTTACACTCTAAAGCCGATTTGTCTCAATCTGTTTGATGCGAATTTGCTTCACAATAACAAAAATATTTTATATATTTCATAAGAATAACAGTTTCTTGTCTGTATATTTCTCAACAATATCAAATCATTTTTTATCTGTTTTTCAAAATTTAAAATAAATTGTGCTTGTATTTCTTAATAACAACAATAACAGTAAGTCTCCTTGACGTGCGTATATAGTTATGGCGATCTTCACTTCACTTCACTTTACTTCACTCTTGTACCACTTTCTTCACACCAATATTGACCAAGTGTAGTGGGGGGTGAAAGGGGGTGGGGGGAGGATTTAGGTAATTCATCCACCTGGTGCTTGTGTATGAAAGCTTGGGATGTGTTCACTGTCCTCGCCTCTCTTGAGGTACAGGGCCATGCCTTCCTTGTGCTTAAAGGCACAACTTCTTACGGAGAGAGAGAGAGAGAGAGAGAGAGAGAGAGAGAGAGAGAGAGAGAGAGAGCTGGCCTTGGGGTTACGTTCACAACCTTCTTGCTCTCAATGTTCCTGTTCTCACTATCTCCCTGTTCTCTCTATATCCCTTCTCTCACATTCTCTCCTTGCCCTCACTTTCTCCCTGCCCTCATTTTACCTTCTATTCTCTCTCACTTCTTTCACTCTCACTTTCTCCTCGCTTTATTCTTAATCTTCCTTTCCACTCCCTCTCACTTCCTCTTGCTATAATTCCCTCCCACTTTTACTTAACCTGCCTTCTTAACTTTCTTCCCACTCACTTTCTCCTCGCTATCTCTTTCTGGCGTTGTCAAGTCACAGGAAGTAAGCAAGGCGTGTAGGATCTTCCTTAAAGTTTGTGTACAGTACCATTCTCAGGGGTCCCGACAGCATTACCCTCCTCCCTCCCCCCACACCACATAGTCTGCTAAACGGGTGTTGAGAATCAGCTTTTATACACAGATCACCTGAAGATCAGCCCCCCAAGCTTATTTCACCTGATAAATAAATACCCTAAAGCTAACCTAACCTAACTCACCCAAACGCTAGCCTAAGTTAACGCTAACCTAACCCAACCTGACTCCCCAGACAGCGTTCGGGTGGTTAATCAGCAGGTGAAATATGACTACTACTGCACTGCGTAAAAGGATATCTGTATGACGTAAACACGAACTATTGCACCGCAGAAACAGACTGTACGTAAACATTACTACTGTATTCTTAAAGCTACCTGGGGAAGACTATGGTAGCTTACATATGTGGGGTGTGTGTCGGCGCTCTTTACACTGGCTTAGTTCTGAGAGGAAATTATTGTGTAAGAGGAAGGCGTCTATGTTATGTTTGTATTGTATTACTGTTATGATGTTTGTTTGTATTACTGTGATGTTATGATGATGTGTGCTCTCTATACTAAAGTAACCTACATATACCCGCTATAAGAGGAGGGTTGTGTTGCCTCACCAAACACTGCTGTAATAAAGACACCAGATGATACTCACAGCTAACAGGCGGCGGCAACACATTGGGGAAATATTGTCTTAATGACGTCATTTTCTTACACTTGTCTTCATCTTCCTGGGCGAAACGAGGCACTTGCGTTTAAAATACCCAACGTAAATATCGGATCGGTGCGCAACGCCCAGAGCAGCCAATGGAGAATTGCGGAATGCATGATGGCTTTAGTAAGTATTTTGAACAATAGCAATTGGAGGTCCTTGAACAGTCAATGGACAGCCTCGGAATGTTTGGCGTCATTAGGAAGTACCTTGACCAATAGTCGCCGTAAGTTCTTGAATAGCTAAAGGGAAACCTTGGAATTCCTGACGTCATTACTCCAGTAAATACTTTGAACAGTAGTACTGTAAGTCCTTGAATAGTCAATGGAGAGCCGTAGAATTCTCGAAGGCATTACTCTGACCAATAAGAGCTACAAGTCCAGCAGCAGCCAATCGAGAAGCAAGGAATTTGTGACGTCACTACTCGGTACATTAAGCGAATAATGGGTTGCTAACTTCACGACCCAATTGCATCAATGGGAGGGGCTGATGTTCAGTCCATCCTGCGATATAAAGATCCTCTATTAAGCGAAAGCAGGAGCGACTATAAATGCAGATTTCCTAAATGCCCAATGAAGAAGCAAGGAATTCGTGACGTCAGCACTGTATACCTCGACCAATAGTAGCGACAGACGTCAAAACCACAATGAACCAATGACGAGTGTTGGATGTTCTGGCCATCCTGGGGCATAAAATCGCCCACATGCGAGAACAGGAGAGAAGGATAGGCAAATTCCCGGGGATTAAGGTGGGATGGCGGAGGAGTGTGGCAGTGTGATAGCTACCTTGTGTGGTCGTCTCCTGCTGCCTACGTCAGCCCTCACTACAGTGCACATATATACGCAAATTGTGACGCATACATTCACTCACTCGCCTGCTGTATAGGTACTGCATATGTATAGTCTATATGCATACTATATATGTAAATGTGTGTGTGCACGCTCACACACACAATATATATTGCTAACAGACACACATACACACACACACACACACACACATATATATATATATATATATATATATATATATATATATATATATATATATATATATATATATATATATATATATATATATATATGAAGTCCTCCTCTACACAAAACAAGATCACACCACAGGTCTGACCTCGCTGGGTCACACCACAGGTCTGACCTCGCTGGGTCACACCACAGGTCTGACCTCGCTGGGTCACACCACAGGTCTGACCTCGCTGTCTGATCACACCACAGGTCTGACCTCACTGGATCACACCACAGTCTGACCTCGCTGGATCACACCACTGTCTGACCTCGCTGGGTCACACCACAGGTCTGACCTCGCTGGTCACCACCACTCCACTGAACTACTGAGGAAGCGTCGACCTCCTTCCTGCCTCAAACTTACACAAAGATCTGGTAAGAGACCATATCAAGTCACAGAAGAATTGCTAAAATGACTAAAAAAAATCCACTTTTTACCATCTCTGTGTCGTTGTTTCTGTGGGTCAGATAAATCCTTTCTCACGTCACCGATTAAGATTATAAAAATTTCATACGAGTCACAGAGAATCAGGGTCCCGGGTTCATTGTGTTCTTCTTTATAAGCAATCCCTTGTGTTAAAATTGACCGAGTGACTTATTGACTGAAGCAAACACACAAAAACACAAACACAAACACACACAAACACAAACAACGAATACAATGCGCTGGTCTCATCTTCTTCCCCGTAATGAATTCTGGCGCCGGAAACTGTGTAATATTCAGCCAGCGTTACTAGAGCTTGACCCTGATATAACTCCAGTCACCGTGGTTCAACCTTACGAGTGCCGGCTTGCAGTATTCAGCAAGTTGTTTGACGCAGTTTCCTTAATTTCAAGCAGTCACAGTCACGTCTGAAGGATAGCAACCACGGCCCTCCACTCCAAACATTCCCAGGTTCTCTTTACCAATCCTCCCATAGTATAATGTAGTGTGAATCTCAGGGGACCACAGCATTTGATTTTATTCACACATCATAATCTCTCTTATTGCCCGGCCCTCCAATAACTCAATTTTACCCATCAATACCTTTACTACCTGTATATTGACAAAGTGTAAGGGGAGGGGGGGGCTTACCACAAGATGCGATGCGTTCCTAGGGTCTACCCATTACATATCACGATCATTCTGCCAGAGCGGTGGAGTAACCAAATATAAGAGGCAAATCATCAACTTCCTCCCATCCCGGTATCACAGGTGTTTATTATTTTAACAATAGATGGGATGGTGCTATTCTTATGTCTATCAGTGCGGGCTCTTATGGGCTGAATTTTGTTGTAGAGGCGGCCTGCGCGAGGTGGGCGGGGGACTGCCGGTGGCAGTAGGTGGCGATGACAGGGATGGTGCAGTAGTCCACTGCCAAACCCTGCTAGTGCATGGTGGTGGAGGTCACTGAGGGATGGCATTTCTGGGGTGGAGAGAGCGTTGCTGTAGCCGGAGTAGTCTGCGCCGAGCATGATTCTGCAGGCCCTCTTCTGTACCTTCTCTAGCTGACGTTGTTGGGTAGAGTTGAGAGAAGACGACCAGGCTGGTGACGCATACGTTAATTTGGGGAGAATAAATGCATTGTAGATAGTCCTCAACTCTGGCATGGGTGCCCCAAGTGACCTGAGTCGCCATAGCATGTAGAGTCTGTACGAGGCTGCCTTGATTGTGTTGTTTACATGGGCCTTCCAGTCCAGTTTGTGGTCTATAATTACACCCAGGAGTTTGGCAGATTGCACTAACTGGAGAGGATGGGCACCCACTGTAACTGCTGGAGCTTGCATTGGAGTGGTGGCGGTATTGAAGTGCATGACTACGGTTTTGGTGTGATTGATGGTGACCTTGTTCTCCGTAGTCCATGGCTGTAGCCTGTCCAGGGTGCCTTGTAGCGATGAGTAGTCCGGTGAGGCGTTGCCCATTGTAACCCCCACCGTGCAGTCATCCACATACTTCCACTTGTGAGGAATGTCCGATAGAGCGTCGTTGATCAGGATTAGGAAGCACAGTGGTCCTATCTTGGTCCCCTGGGGAACACCGCAGGTGAGGTGTTGGAATGTGGAGACAGAACCCTGGTACCTCACTGCCTGACGACGCTCACTCAGGAAATCAGTGAGCCATGAGACCAGGTTGATGGGCAGCCCTAGTGCAAGGGTCTTGTTGATAACAGTGCAGTGATCAACAAAGTCAAAAGCCTTACTGAAGTCAACAAGGGCAACGGCCAGTGATGTCTTACGTTTCTCCAGGTTTTTGTGCAGAAAATCCAGGAAGCTAACTAAGCAGTGTGATGTAGAGGAGGTCCTCATATTGCCAAATTACTGTGGATCAATTGATTGATAAATACTAGCAAATGCCTATTCAAAAACAAAGTCCTTACAGAGTAGACTGGGTGTGGGAGTAATGGCAACTGGCCTGAGGTCACTAGGGGACTGTGGGGTGGGGACCTTGGGGATAGGGGTGACAAATGCGGTTTTCCATTCATTAGGGCATTTGCTTTGTCTGACGGATGCATTAATAATGGAACAGAGGGAGGTGGCAAGTTCGACTGCAAATTTCTTGTAAATTTTGATTGGGACGTCAATTGGGGTTGTAGTGTGTGTGTAGAGTGTGTGTGTGTGTGTGTGTGTGTGTGTGTGTGTGTGTGTGTGTGTGTGTGTGTGTGTGTGTGTGTGTGTGTGTGTGTGTGCGAGTGTGTGTATTTCCGTTAAAAAGGTAAATCCCCCTAAAAAATCACGTCTATAAATATAATATAATTTGTCAACAGTACCAAAAAGATCACTTAGGATATTTACCTTTTAATACCTCCTGTTGCCTTAAGTCTTGTGGCCACAAACCTCAATTTTACTGATGAGACACAAAGCTGGTTATGAGTCTCAGTCTACTTCCCGTGTTTCAGTGAGTCATGTACAGTACAGTATCTGATGGTAGGATCAGGAAACCATTTTTTGGATCACCATGTAGTTTGGCTACCTAACGTATTTTCTCTGATGGTTAAACACTCAAACGCTACCTGGAGGGTTAGGTTAGGTTAGGCTAGTTTAGGTTAGGTTAACGTGGTTAATGTTAAAGGGGCTAATCATTAAGTGATCGCTTTTTTCCGGTTTGTAATTGTTATGTTGAATTTTTCGCAGGAATATTGGTAATGTGAAATATGAATGTTTTTAAAGGTAATAACCGAATCCTTAAATCAATTTTACTTTTAGATTATAACTCAGTTAATATCAATATTGTTTTAAATTAAAAATCAACAAAAATCTTAAATAAATTAATACACAAGTGATATTCAACCCTCTGACCATATTCTTGCACTACTGCAGAGTGAGTGAAAATGAGTGAAACATTTCGATAATATTTTTAGCTTTCTGTGCGGACTGACAGACATACTGACTCATACAGACAGATTACAATACCCTCTGTCTTCTTTTCACTCTTAACTAGCGAAGATAAATATAACGCTAACCGATAACCCCTAAATTTAATGGTAATGTCTTTAATGTGTTATCATGGTTAAAAGTGGCCAAAGTAAACCAAGTTCGGATATTTTTCGTTAATATTAACTTAACATTAACTCATACATCAATGTAAAAACATATGTATTTGAGGTGTTTCAGGAGTTAAATAGATATAAATTAGATAAAACTTCTCTAGATACAAAGACGAGATTATTGTGAACTAAAACATCAACCACCAACATCATCTCTACCAGCCAATAGAGGACCGTGGAAATCATGACGTCAGATCTATCTCAGCCAATATCAACGAAGACGCATCACAGGCCACCAGCAGCAGTAGCAGAGCCGCTGCTTCTCAACCATCCTGGGGTATAAAATCCGCCTTACAAGGGTGAGGACCTCGGAGTAGTCAGGTTCAGGGGGATTAAGTGTGCGGTGGAGGCGTGTGGTGGGGAGATAACTCAAGTGGTGTACGTGGGTCCCTCTTTCTCACCTCCTCCTCCCACTACGGTACGTGGGGATAAACACATAACATTTGTTCAGTAAAGTACACTAAGTTCTTACGCAGACACAAATTAACAAAGATATTAACATCAATAATTCACATTTCATAAATCCTTGTCAACAGTATCTTAATTCCAGTTGTGTTTTACTTACTGTAATGGCTTATGCAAATGTTGTGATTCTATATTAATAAATGGGGTGCGGCGGACGGGTGGATAAACCACTCACTTTCTGTTCCATAGGTTTACGAACAAGGCACCCACAATCGGTCCAAGGATGTGTATACATGTGTCTAGTTTCAGAAATAAACAGCTTATATACTACTACTACTACCACTTTCTTTTTTTTTTCTTTTCCTTTTTTAATAGGCCTCCAGACTCCCCCAATAGCCATACCTTCGCCACCATTTTATTACCTTACATTAAATATCCTAATACATAAGTAGCTATCCTATCTGTGTTGAGTTAGTTGAGCCGCAGATCTATGCGGCATTCAGTGACTGTAGCCTCATAGTCAATATCTGCAACTGTTGTCGGCTTTGGAGCCGATGCTCTCGTTCCTCTGAGGTAGAGCAAAGCCGACCGAAGGAGAGAGAAGGACAGTCGACATCCCATACAGGCTGTAACATTACTTCTGGGCTGCTGCTTCTGTTCGGATATCACCTCCGCGAGTGTGGCGTAGATGCATCTTGCACTTGGTCCCAGAAGTTGTGAACACTAGAGGAGTGAAGCTGCCTTGATCAACGTTCTGAATTCTCTCCCTATATGCCCTTATCTTGTCGTTCTCGTTCCTCCTGTGTGCAGCATCGAGAACTAAGTTACGGTGACATGCAGCCATGGGATCAAAAATCCTGATGTCAAAGAAGGCTCGCTGTCCCCGCGTCCAGAATCCTCGAGCACTGACGTTAACACGGGCTTCGTTGGATGTGTTTGAAATCCTATGTTGGAAAATCTCACCGTCCCATGGAAGGAGGGTCGGTTCTACCCTGACATCACGGAGGATTTCCTTCAACATATTTGCTGTGAGTTCCTTTACTTCGTTATGCCTCGTGCATATGAAGCCCCCTTTCTTGCACAGCATGGCGTGATCGGTGTCATAGGAAGAGCCACACACGCGTTGGGAGGGCAAACCTTCCACTGGCCTACCGTACCTTTGAGCATTGGCATCTGTAAATTCTTGTATATTGAGACTGAAACCATTTGCCCTTATCGGTGACATAGTTAACCAGTTCGAGGCGTCCACCTCCTGCGCTGTGGCTACTTTCTTTACTTCAAATTCTCTGGTACTTGCAGCAACAGTTGCTACAACTTATCACTTTGGCCGTGCTGTCGTTCTGTCGTAATGGACCTTCGAATCTTGTTTACTTCACTGGTATCCACCTCCCCTGTTGCGTTCTGAGCTATTATGTGGTCCATGAGGGCTGCTGTGAGCTTAATTGAGTTTTGATGTTCAGTGACAGCAATCTCCTATGGATTGGTCAGTCCCATTCCTCCCAGTCTCGTTGGAAATACAAGGAGTGATCTTCTTGCTGGGGTTAAGTGAGGGTGTTACACTAATTTGGGAATGAAATTGACGCTGATAGCTTCTTCCAGAGGGTGGAGAAGGGGTCCGATATCGGGGATAGTGTGCATCAGGTAATTCCAGCAATGCTTGACTACGCGGATGAATGCCACATGTGGCTCAGTTGTAGCAATATCAGACAGAGCTTCGATTTTCCTAACCCACTCATTCACCATTCCCGTTACGTACTCGGTCTTGAAGTCCGTCGTACCAATTACTGCGTCTACTACAGGTAGTAGTTTGAAAGAGTAACTGAAATATACAGGAGACGGAAAGCAAGTCACTGAGGGTACTGCCAGAAACTTTGGTAACAAGATGCGAGTGGCAAAAGTGTCCTCGGCGGTAAGATCTCTCACAGAGGAATCTGAAGGAAAAACATCTCCAGGGTGATTATGTCCCTCCAAACGCTGTCATGTTCGAGCAAATAACAGGATGCAAACGACCATCTTATCTATGCCGCCCATGTGCAGAGTTGGGTCTAACGACTCCTGGCAGTCATCTCTACCTGTCCCCATTGCCACTCATCTATCGCCATAGGACTTTTTGGGGTATAGGGGTTTTGATGATGATGAGAGGTATGATGAGCTGGATGATTGATGACCGTGAGTCGATTTATGTGGTAAGCAGGAGCGCAGGCTGCAACCACAGATCTTGGCTCTCTCATTTCCTGATCCAATGGTGCAAGTGTTGCAACGACTGGGGAGAGGGAGAGTTGCAATGGACTGCCGATAGCCCAGTTTGTTGGGTTTTGCCTTAATAGCCTGTCCATCATGCATTGCCTGCGTCCGCTGGTGTAGTAGTTGGGTTCCCATGTTGGTCACCTCTTCTGCCTATACCGTGGTTGGGGTCTTGTTGCAGCTCTATATGCATGTCTGCCTGATGCGGGGCTCCACTGCAGATTTTTCATTCTGGGTTTACTCTCGTAGCCGTATACCTACCAAGGTAAATCCGCATGGCAGCGGGGGCAGGGGTTGTTAGGCACCAGGACCTGTCCACATGCCAGTGGGTCTATTCGCCGTCCCTCTGTAGCCCACTGCTACTCCGAAATCCCCTGCTGGTCTTGCCTGGGCTCACGAGGCACCCAGTTATTGTGTATTGCCACGAGGAGGCACAGCAGGACTCTTGATGGTGCAGAGGCTGTGTACTGGCAGGGGAGGATTTATGCAAGTTGCTTCTCTGTTCGCCATGAGGGCAAGCCAGCACACACACACACACACACACACACACTAATTTAATTTTCCATGACTTCCATGGCCAGATCACTTAAAAGGCTTCGATGCGAGCTTACTAGTGCAGTAAAAATTACGTGTCTGATTGAAATTCTACATAGTTTTCAGTAAGGGTAATACACTTGAGTGTTCTCTCTCCTAATCGCTTCAGTATGACGAAAACGCTTAAGGATTTTTTCTGGCTATCGCCTGACGATTTTTTTTTTTGCGTTAAAGAGAAACCCCTGAACTGTCGGGGTTAATGTACGGCAGCGTATCACTGTTATATGTGACCTGTTCTATCTGACTGTATGGATGTATAACAGCAAGAAGAGTAATTCTTTAAAACAAAATACAAAATAAGACCAGTATAGTTACTACACTTTATTACGTTGACAACTGAAAAAATGGTCTCCATCCCTTCACCGCAATCGAAACCACCCATTTCAAAAATGGTTCGTTTAACTACGGTAATATATAATAAGAGTTGTTGAGAACATCAGTATGCACAGCATTAAACAATAAATCAATAGTTCCGTCCAACTGTTGCCTAACATCACAAGAGCAATAACTATTGCCTAACATCACAACATAAACAACATAGTATTGGCAGTCAATGATATACATAGTCAACATATTTTTCCTCAGCAATGTTCTAGCTTCACGAGCTTGTGGTAAAACAATTTGAAAATTACAGCATAAAGATCCACCAAGTAAAAAATTAAGTGAGGTATATAGATTACAAAAGGCTATTCAATGAAAACAAATCAGTGTGTCATGTAAGATCTTTTGTTTCTTTCCTCAACCTAGCCAGTGTTATCTCCAGCTTCACGACAGTACTTTACTTTACTTCACTTAACTTCTGAAGGCGTTTTTTTTCTGAAGGTCCAGTAATAAGACTTTGTGAGGGCTGTAATGAGCAGGATGGTTGTCTGCCGCTCGTTTGCTTGTTCGCTACCCCCAATAGAGGAGGTAGACGGAAGTGAGAACGTTGCTGCTGCCTCATGGCACATGATACACTACCCAGCCATCACCACAGCTGTATTTGCACCCCGCTGTTCATTCAAATTCTGGTTGTGTGCTCATTTGAGGTCCTGGACACGTGGGCTGATTCCCCAGATCTTCACTATTCGACTGTCAATCTCCGGACACCTACCCCAGCTACTACCGCTGTTGCCACGTCATCGCCACTTCCTCCACGCCCTATCCACCGTCCGTGCCCTGGAGTCTCTCCTGTGTAGCAAGACATCGCCCGCCGGCGCCAAGTGAGAAAGCTGCCTTGACGTTCCCCCTGAGAGCAGATCACTGGTTTACGGAACTTTCCACTGGGCAACCGCCGGGGGGAATATTCTTTATAATGTTTGATTCTCTTAATTGTTTGACTCCATTAATTGTTTGACTCCCGTAATTGTTTGATTCCCTTAATTGTTTGACTCCCGTTAATTGTTTGACTCCCTTTAATTGTTTGACTCCCTTTATTGTTGACTCCATTAATTGTCGACTCCATTAATTGTTTGATTTCCTTAATTGTTTGACTCCATTAATTGTTTGTTTGTCATTTGTGTTAGTGGTGTCAGTTTTGTGTTATTTTCATAGGAAAGAGATGTCAATCTCTAACAGTCGTTTGTTATCCCTCGGAAAACCATGGTTCTTGACTTTCCTCTTATAAGATTCTGATTAGACCGGCAAGGGATTTCAATCCCTAAGTCCCAGGCCTTTACAGACTTAACCAACAGGGTAAAATCATACGTTGTGTTCTGTATTCTTTACCAGTTCATCTTTATAAACATAGTAACATCTCTCAATGGATGCCTGTTCGCGTGATAATGTAAGTAACATCTTGAAGATAGTGGGTTGTATTTTGAATCTTGCATGGATCTATAGAAGAAAGTAACCAGCCTTTCACTGCTGTCATCTGTGAATACCAGGAATTATGTTGCATGTTGCTGTTTCATTTCTATTACATATGTTTTGTGTAAAGTGAGCAACATATCACACTGCCAACTACCATCCCCAAGTATACGTGTACAAAATTTCTAAACTTAGTTGTAGCATCTTCAGAGGACTCCATCGTCATCTTAGGGTTTAGGGAGTCCAGTTATCCAAGGTATCCAACTAACAGGTTATTGAGTCGGTACTTCTCCATAAGTTTGGCTGTCAATACAACTAAAAAGCTAGATAATGCAATCTGAATTGAACCATAAACCCTGCAACTCATTAACAGCCTTCTTGCCAATCATTGTTGCCAATGACTTCTACGCTAATAATCCTAAATCCACATTCTTAATCTGAATCTGTTTATCTTCTGGATTCAATCTGATTAGGTTCTTAGATGTTTATCTACGTTCTATAGAACATCATAGTTTTTTATGAAGCGAAGCATCAGGCTTAATAGGAGTTCTTTCAAACAAGGTGCTAAAAATGGAACCATTGATGAATCTGTCTGAAACGTAACAAGAAAAACCTTCTACTGATTGGCAACAACAATAAAGAATTCTAACTTTACTTCTGCCAATGGGTAGTTGTAAGCTGACGTGACAGTATCAAACGATACTGTAGTTGGTTATTTCTTCCGAGGAGTTTGGTCAAAAAAATTAATTTATTTCATTACGCTGAACCACTTTATCAGAAAAGGTTCTTGCCCTCATGCATTTATGAACGCGTTGAACCCTGAAGGGAAATGTGTAATGGGTAAAGTATGCACAAAACAAAGTCATGATAAGTGTTGAAAAGTTGCCGTTCAATAATAAAAAAAAATGGTTTTCCAGGACTTTTCCGTGATTGGTAAGTTTTCATATTTTCCATTACTACTTTTATCGCCATGACTGACTTTTTTTTTAATTTCAATGACTCTGGGAACACACTCATACACACACACAGAAAAAAATTTACTCTCTCCTCACCTCCTTCCCTCTATAACAACAAGCTCTCTGGTGTGTGACCATAAGAAAGAGAAAAACCTTCACTACACATATTCAGCACACACTGGTCTTCCTCCATGATAAACAGGGGTTCACGGGGTCTCTACATCAAATGTGTCAAGTCAGTAAGGTTCTGAATGTACTGTAAGTCGTGTTTAAGCTCATCAAACACCGGGTTTCTAATTTAGTTTAAGTTCAAAACCATCAGCATGCTGGGTCTCTAATCTAAATAGGGATTATGACCTTAAAACACCAGGTATATAATTTAGCAAGTGTTTAAATGCTTTTATATACCATCAAACTATTTTCCTTTTATATATATACAACTTAAACGACAGAAAAAAATATCCGTTAAAACAAAATCCCCTTTACGTATTTTCATCTCGTACTTATTATTATTTCTTTATCTACGTATTTCGTGGGTCATTTGTTGGTGTAATTCAGTTTATCTGCAGCAAAATGGTCACTAGTGGTCATTTAATTCAATTCTACAGTTTGTCTTTTTTTTTTAAACATGTCACGGAATTTACTGATGAAATTGGCTGTCGTTATCGGCGACATTATCTATCTATCTATCTATCTACCATCTGTCTGATTGTCTGTCTGTAACGTGAACACCATAAAATAACTCACAATGTCTGCTCTATGATAACAAATAAGCAAGTTCTCTCTCTCTGTTTCCTATGATCAGTTAATCGTCAAAAGTCTGACTTGTAAAAAAAAAAGCTACAGTCAACATGTCATTCCAAACAATGACACTACATAATGTGGTAATTTGCGTTTTATATACATTTACGATAAGGGAGTATAGTAACCAAATATTGTTCTTTACAGTATTACTCTTGCTTTCACATTAGTAACTCGTGTATAAAGTCGCCAGGCGTCCCTGTTGGGACACTCCCGACAACTAAGAGTATACTAAGCCCCGTGTTGTTTAACTCGTGGGTTGAAAATCAAAACTAAACTTAAGGACTCACTGAGTTCGTTTCAGAGGTTCATTCTGATTGCTGAAGACACGGATTTTTTTAAGTGACTGTACGTATTTAACAGTAGGTATTAAACACAGCTGTAGGTATAAAGTGCAGATGTAGACTAAGGTGCAGGTGTAGGTATAAGGTGCAGGTGTAGGTATAAGGTGCAGGTGTAGGTATAAGGTGCAGGTGTAGGTATAAGGTGGAGGTGTAGGTATAAGGTGGAGGTGTAGGTATAAAGTACGGTTGTAGGTGTAAGGTACAAGCTTAGGTATAAGGTACAGGTGCAGGTACAAGGTACAGGTGCAAGTATAAGGTACATGTGTAGGTAAAATGTACAGGTGTAGGTATAAAGTGCAGATGGAGGTATACGGTGCAGGTGTAAGTATAAGGTACAGGTGTAGGTATAAGGTACAGATGTAGGTATTAGGTACAGGTGTAGATGCAAGTACAAGTAAACGGTGCTAGACTGAGAGGTGGTGCCTGACCCAGGACAAGAGAGACGGGTCCCTAAAATGATAATTAACTCCTTGACAACACACATTAAACTTAATGTAACTCTCAACGACTTTCTTGTTCAGGAGTCGACAAACACAAGCAGTCCCCCCTCAAAGTCTCACTGATGGAGACAATCTATGAACAGATAATACAAAGTTACGTACATTCCGGTAAGGAAAAAGTTCTCAATAACTCCATGTAACTTCACTAATTGTCATAAAGTTAGTTGGCAATTGCAGGAGGTAATGAGCAGTCTGGCCCAGTTGAACAACAAAGTGATTAAACTCTCGCTATCTTTTATTAATTGTCTCCTCAAGTCATCTCTTGTATGCCGGGTGGTGTCTGTTGTGTCAACCCAAGTGGAAGGACGGCTGCAGCAATAACGAATATAGTGATATGCGAGAGCTGGTGCTATATTAATATATTAGTCAGTTAGTTATGCTGTCAGAAAATACTGTTAATAAAATGATTATAAACATCATAACCCAGGAGGCAGTGTCATAACACCCTGGCGGAGCATCCAATAACACAACCAAGACCCAAAGAACATCCTCCTCATCCTCGTCACCAAGCCAAGATCCACCGCCACCAGGCCCACGCCATAGTCCTCCTCCACCACGTCACCCAGTTATGATCCATCACCCACGCCATAGTCCTCCTCCTCCTTCTCCACGTTACCCAGTTAAGATCCATCACCCACGCCATAGTCCTCCTCCTCCACGTTACCCAGTTAAGATCCACCACCCACGCCATAGTCCTCCTCCTCCACGTTACCCAGTTAAGATCCAAAACCCACACCATAGTCCTCCTCCTCCCTACTGTCTTCTACACAAAGTTGAGTGATACAGTTCCTCCCTACCATAAAAAACAAACTTCCCGATGCATCACCGTTGAGTTTTATTCTGTAGGGAAATTTCCTCGGCAACTTGTCTACAGACACTTTGTAAACCTTGTTATACAACTCTCCCGCGGCCACACAAGTTCAGGGAGCCAGAGTACGATTTCCCGCAGATAAACTTCACTTATTGTTCCCCAGGGTGAATATCCGGGTGTTCCCCGATGGACTGAGGGCCAGGGATGAAAGCCAGGCTAAGGGCCGGGATGAGGGCCGGGCTAAGGGCCAGGCTATGGGCCACGAATGAGGGCCGGGGCTGAGAGCCAGGGGTGAAGGCCTGGGCTAAGGGCCGGGGCTGAGGGCTGGGGCTAAGGGCCGGGGCTGAGGGCCAGGGATGAGGCTCGGGAATAAGGGTCGGGGCAGAGGATCGGGGCCGAGGGCCAGGTTGAGGCTCGGGAATAAGGGTCGGGGCAGAAGATCGGGGCCGAGGGCCAGGTTGAGGGTCAGGGATGAAGGACGGGGCTGAGAGCCGGGGTTGGAAGGGAAGTGGCAGGAGTTACTCTGGTGTCTTGGTGTTGTGTTTACAGTCTGTCTTGTTTACAATCCGGCCTCTGTTTATTGATTTGTTTACAGTTTATCTCTTGTTTGCAGTCTGTTTCTTGTTTATTGTCAGTCTTATTTACAGTTTCTCTCTTGTTCTCATTGTCATCTGTTTAGTCTCTCTTTTGTCTACAGTGTCTTTTGTTTACAGTATGTCTTGCTCTCAGTCCGTCTCTCTTTTACAATGTCTTTTGTTTAATCAGCCTCTTTTTTGCAGTCTGTCTTTTGCTTCCAGTCGATCTCTTGTTTACAGTCTTTCTTATTTTAGCCTGTCTCTTGTTTACAGTTTGGGATTTGTTTACAGTCTGTCCTTGTTTGCAGTTTGTGTTTTCCTTCCAGTTTATTACTCGTACAATGAGAGAGAGAGAGAGAGAGAGAGAGAGAGAGAGAGAGAGAGAGAGAAACACAAAATCTGGTTAGATCATATTTATACACATCATAAATAAGAAGGCAAATGGTACACACACACACAAACAGATCCCCCATCGTTGCCTCCCTCGTAAAATAATACAAATATTTTACACTCGGGATGAAAACTTTTTAGCATAAATCTCTCAAAAAATGGGTTTAAAATGGGCCCCAAATTGTAGAAATATTATATGTTATGGAATCATTTTATTTCTTGGACGGTGTTTTTAACTGGGAGAGATGATACTGTTACAAAGAACTTGGGGTATGCACTGTCTGGGTGTGTCTGTTGGTTAAAGGGGCCACAGTTCTAATCCCAGCTAACTTAGCTTAACTAACCTAACCTAACCCGATTTAACATAGCCTAACATAAAATCAGTGTCGCACAAATTCTGAACGTCATAAAAATAAATTATCTCCAACGCTCCCTAAATTATTGTGTAAGTTACATACGGGATTAAAAATAGGCCATAGATCAACTAAAGGCGATTTCTTCTCACACACACACACACACACACACACACACACACACACACACACACACACACACACAGGTGGTTCTAAAAAACAGCAACTTGGAACCCCTTGACATAACCCTCTCAAAAGGTCACAAGGTCGAAACCACGAGGTCAAGGTCACGGGGTCAAGGTCACAGAAGTCAAAGGCTCGAGCCACGTATACCAGTATTTATGACGATTTTAAGACATCAAGCAAGACAGCCTCCAACGATTTCCTATTTTGTACCAACATGTGTAAACAAAACTAGGAGGGGTGGGGTAGAAAAATCTTTTACACTTCCATTTGGTGGTAAATGTCAATTTTACGCCTTCGGGGTTTAAATAGAATCCTGTTTATTCTGCACAAAGGGAACAAAAAAAATCACACTCGAATGGGTTCTGGTGTAAGAAGGATTTGTCTATGAATGTCTCCTCCCGCTGTGAAGCATGAGAGAGAGAGAGAGAGAGAGAGCACAACACAGATTTAATATACAGACATCCGGTAAACATCTCCCAGACGTCTGTGAAAAAAGTCCGTCGCGGCGCCTCAACTTGGGAGTTGACGTAATCACAAAAACATAAACAACAAAGAAATCAGTAACGTTTCCTCTCTCGTGTCGCTCCTACGGTGATAAATCATGAAAGCATTAACGAACAGATCTATTTTTTCTCGTTTGCCGAAGAAAAGAACCTATTGGAAGCGTAAGTGAGCGGAGGGACAATGTTAGGGAAAGAGTCTGGTAGCAGTGTGTGTGAAGCTGGTCCTCTTCATAAGCCGTCACAATTACAGTTATATCACCAGAACACAAGAGTTGCCACAACAATGATATTCACGGAAGACATCGTATACAAAATAATAAAAGCAAAATTATTCGAAGCATTATTAAAAAAATAGTAGTTCCAACCTCCACACTGGTGTAAACACACCAGGGTTACGATGTACTGTACAAACTGGTGTAAACACACCAGGGTTACGATGTACTGTACACACTGGTGTAAACACACCAGGGTTACGATGTACTGTACACACTGGTGTAAACACACCAGGGTTACGATGTACTGTCCACACTGTTGTAAACACATCAGGTTTACAATGTACTGTACACACTGGTGTAAACACACCAGGGTTACGATGTACTGTACACACTGGTGTAAACACACCAAGGTTACGATGTACTGTACACACTGGTGTAAACACACCAGGGTTACGATGTACTGTACACACTGGTGTAAACACACCAGGGTTACGATGTACTGTACACACTGGTGTAAACACACCAGGGTTACGATGTACTGTACACACTGGTGTAAACACACCAGGGTTACGATGTACTGTACACACTGGTGTAAACACACCAAGGTTACGATGTACTGTACACACTGGTGTAAACACACCAGAGTTACAATGTACTGTACACACTGGTGTAAACACACCAGGGTTACGATGTACTGTACACACTGGTGTAAACACACCAGGGTTACGATGTACTGTACACACTGGTGTAAACACACCAGAGTTACGATGTACTGTACACACTGGTGTAAACACACCAGGGTTACGATGTACTGTACACACTGGTGTAAACACACCAGGGTTACGATGTACTGTACACACTGGTGTAAACACACCAGGGTTACGATGTACTGTACACACTGGTGTAAACACACCAGGGTTACGATGTACTGTACACACTGGTGTAAACACACCAGGGTTACGATGTACTGTATACACTGATGTAAGCACACCAGGGTTACGATGTACTGTACACACTGGTGTAAACACACCAGGGTTACGATGTACTGTACACACTGATGTAAGCACACCAGGGTTACGATGTACTGTACACACTGGTGTAAACACACCAGGATTACGATGTACTGTACACACTGGTGTAAACACACCAGGGTTACGATGTACTATACACACACTGGTGTAAACACACCAGGGTTACGATGTACTGTACACACAGGTGTAAACACACCAGGGTTACGATGTACTGTACACCTGGTGTGTTACTACCCAGGGTTATGGATGTAACTGGGTACACACTGATGTAAGCACACCAGGGTTGGCTGTGATGGGATTGTACACACTGGTGTAAACACACCAGGGTTACGATGTACTGTCCACACTGGTGTAAACACACCAGGTTTACGATGTACTGTACACATTGGTGTAAACACACCAGGGTTACGATGTACTGTCTATACTGGTGTAAACACACCAGGGTTACGATGTACTGTACACACTGGTGTAAACACACCAGGGTTACAATGTACTGTACACACTGGTGTATACACACCAGGGTTACGATGTACTGTCCACACTGGTGTAAACACACCAGAGTTATGATGTACTGTACACACTGGTGTAAACACACCAGGGTTACGATGTACTGTACACACTGGTGTAAGCACACCAGGGTTACGATGTTCTGTACGCATTGGTGTAAACACACCAGATTACGATGTATCACACACTGATGTAAGCACACCCAGGGTTAGCGATGTACTGTACACTGGTGTAAAATACACCAGGGTTACGATGTAATTATACACACACTGGTGTAACACACCAGGGTTACGATGTACTGTACACACAGGTGTAAACACACCAGGGTTGGCTGATGTACTGTACACACTGGTGTAAACACACCCAGGGTTACGATGTACTGTACACACTGATGTGCTAATACCCTGTGGCTGGCTGATGTACTGTACACACTGGTGTAAAACAACACACCAGGGTTACGATGTACTGTACACACTGGTGTAAACACACCAGGTTACGGACATGTACTATACACACACTGGTGTAAACACACCAGGGTTACGATGTACTGTACAATACTGGTGTAAACACCAGATTACGATAATTGTACACACACACTGGTGTAAATACACCAGGGTTACGATGTACTGTACACACTGGTGTAAACACACCAGGGTTACGATGTACTATACACACACTGGTGTAAACACACCAGGGTTACGATGTACTATACACACACTGGTGTAAACACACCAGGGTTACGATGTACTGTACACACTGGTGTAAACACACCAGGGTTACGATGTACTATACACACACTGGTGTAAACACACCAGGGTTACGATGTACTATACACACACTGGTGTAAACACACCAGGATTACGATGTACTATACACACACTGGTGTAAACACACCAGGGTTACGATGTACTGTACACACTGGTGTAAACACACCAGGGTTACGATGTACTATACACACACTGGTGTAAACACACCAGGGTTACGATGTACTATACACACACTGGTGTAAACACACCAGGGTTACGATGTACTGTACACACTGGTGTAAACACACCAGGGTTACGATGTACTATACACACACTGGTGTAAACACACCAGGGTTACGATGTACTGTACACACTGGTGTAAACACACCAGGATTACGATGTACTGTCCACACTGGTGTAAACACACCAGGGTTACAATGTACTGCACACACTGGTGTAAACACACCAGGATTACGATGTACTGTACACACTGGTGTAAACACACCAGGGTTACGATGTACTGTACACACTGGTGTAAACACTCCAGGGTTACAATGTACTGTACACACTGGTGTAAACACACCAGGGTTACAATGTACTGTACACACTGGTGTAAACACACCAGGGTTACGATGTATTGTACACACTGGTGTAAACACACCAGGGTTACGATGTACTGTACACATTGGAGTAAACACACCAGGGTTACGATGTACTGTACACATTGGTGTAAACACACCAGGGTTACGATGTACTGTCCACACTGGTGTAAACACACCAGGGTTACGATGACTGTACACACTGGTGTAAACACACCAGGGTTACAATGTACTGTACACACTGGTGTAAACACACCAGGGTTACGATGTACTGTACACACTGGTGTAAACACACCAGGGTTACAATGTACTGTACACACTGGTGTAAACACACCAGGGTTACGATGTACTGTACACACTGGTGTAAACACACCAGGGTTACGATGTACTGTACACACTGGTGTAAACACTCCAGGGTTACAATGTACTGTACACACTGGTGTAAACACAACAGGGTTACGATGTACTGTACACACTGGTGTAAACACACCAGGGTTACGATGTACTGTCCACACTGGTGTAAACACACCAGGGTTACGATGTACTGTACACACTGGTGTAAACACACCAGGGTTACGATGTACTGTACACACAGGTGTAAACACACCAGGGTTACGATGTACTCTACACACTGGTGTAAACACACCAGGGTTACGATGTACTGTCCACACTGGTGTAAACACACCAGGGTTACGATGTACTGTACACACTGGTGTAAACACACCAGGGTTACAATGTACTGTACACACTGGTGTAAACACACCAGGGTTACGATGTACTGTACACACTGGTAAACACACCAGGGTTACAATGTACTGTACACTGGTGTAAACACACCAGGGTTACGATGTACTGTCCACACTGGTGTAAACACACCAGGGTTACGATGTACTGTCCATACTGGTGTAAACACACCAGGGTTACGATGTACTGTCCACACTGGTGTAAACACACCAGGGTTACAATGTACTGTACACACTGGTGTAAACACACCAGGGTTACGATGTACTGTCCACACTGGTGCAAACACACCAGGGTTACGATGTACTGTCCACACTAGTGTAAACACACCAGGGTTACGATGTACTGTACACACTGGTGTAAACACACCAGGGTTACGATGTACTGTACACACTGGTGTAAACACACCAGGGTTACGATGTACTGTACACAATGGTGTAAACACACAGGGTTACGATGTACTGTACACACTGATGTAAACACACCAGGGTTACGATGTACTGTACACAATGGTGTAAACAC
The DNA here is from genome assembly GCF_018991925.1 of Homarus americanus. Taxonomy (NCBI): domain Eukaryota; kingdom Metazoa; phylum Arthropoda; class Malacostraca; order Decapoda; family Nephropidae; genus Homarus; species Homarus americanus. The sequence goes on along the minus strand of NW_024734384.1, from coordinate 94,590 downwards.
ACAGGGTTACGATGTACTGTACACACTGGTGTAAACACACCAGGGTTACGATGTACTGTACACAATGGTGTAAACACACAGGGTTACGATGTACTGTACACACTGGTGTAAACACACCAGGGTTACGATGTACTGTACACACTGGTGTAAACACACCAGGGTTACTATATACTGTACACACTGGTGTAAACACACAGGGTTACGATGTACTGTACACACTGGAGTAAACACACCAGGGTTACGATGTCCACAATAATGGGTAATGGAGGGTAGGGGGGAGGGTGACTTGGCGTCCATAATGTTAGGGGGAAATAAATAAGGACAATAAACAGTATATAATCCTTGGAAATAACGGTCAATGAGAACACGTATTACAACAATGTTAACTGAGTTGCGAGGATAATGAAGAGAACAAAAGTAGGTTGACCATACCTGAGGTGAGGTGTGTTGCGGTCCCTCGATGAGACAGTCAACAAACACTTACCTGAAGAAAAAAAATGTAATATCAATAAGACTTACTTTCTTACCTTCCATGACACATACGCTTGTAATGTTTTTAACATTTAACTTGCAAGAACAAGTAGGGGAAATAAATGGATTTTGCTTATAATAAATGTGCAAAACAGCAAAATAGGTCAATACGGCATGATAGCAGCAGCTAAGGCAGTGCTCACCTTGTATTGGTGGTGGTGAGGCAAGCCTAGTGGAGAAACAACTTGCAGTAGCACTTATACCAGCAACCTTCCTGCCTCAAACAACAAACACGTAATCAACCAACACTACGTTTGACATTACTTTTACAACTATTGAAACTAAAATATATACATAATGAATTCAGTAAAAAAAAAAAAAGACAGCGAATGTTTGTAACCCTCGGAGTGAAATGGAACACCAGTTTGACTGGATAGCCTATTGTTATTACGCTCAACAGTGTAACCCGCTAACAAACACGCACTGGTGAATAACTGAATTGCCTTTCAGCCACTACATAATAAAAGAAGACTCGCAACATTGTAACAGTCAATTTACATCAGTACCTCTCTATGATTCCGCTCTTAACGGTGATGATAAACGTACCAGCGCATAACTTGTCGGAGCGCAAGGCCTATTTCACTGACATACATCCACACTGAACACAAAAGTCACATATAGTAGCGTAAACTATTAACAAACTTTATTATTCTCGTGAGTTTTGAACCATAATGGTAAAAAGGCCAGAAAGACGGCAGCTACAATATCTACTGGAAATTTCTTTTAGCCATTCTTAAGATGAAAATTTTTAAATACGTATGATTTGTAGCAGGTTCTATGAAAAAATGCTTCTATTAATACGTAGAGTCAAATCAGCTGGATAATATAGGAATAAATGATCGGGTACCTAAGTCAAATCGCATGTTAATGGACGAGTTGACGGTCGGAATTTTTTCGTAATATGGCAGGTCAATGGGTAAAGAAAACGCTTAAATTCACTATGGTAATAATATTTTTAAATAAATTGAGCCAAAAAAGGTGTCAAAAATAAGGGTTAAAGTTGCTAATAAGTCACGTGACTGCGAAAAGCTGTGATTGGTTGTGACGTCACTGGTTGGAGCCATCTTCTCAGTGGGAGGCAGCCAGCTGCAGTTGTCCAACCTTTTCCGCTGATCGACTCTGTAAATAAATATTACTAGATAATTAATTGTGCTCTACTGTGAAACAGTAATACTATTTTGAATATATATAAATATTGCACATAAATTAATTCAATGGATATTAGCTGGCCATACAACAAATTTCATAGTATAAACATTCCAAACAATATTAATATTATTTTGGTTTTGGTCATCTGGGGAACCTTAAGATTCTAACTATGGGATTAAGTACTTTAAACGATAAGACACATTATCTCTACAGGATTTCTGTCGCAAAACATTTTTCGATCGCATAAGAAAATACAGATCATAGGTTAGGTTAGTTTAGGTTATGATGAGGTATAAGGTTAGCTTAACATACATTGGTAAGGAGGGGGGGGGGAGGGGTAATAACTCAAAACCATCAGAAACAACCATAGTCTGCGTGTCTATGTACAGGGATGACCAAAACTTAAAATTTACCCAATATGGCCTATCTCGTATCTAAACATAAAATACTTATGGTAGCTAAAGTAAAAATTTTCCCATTAATTAATGTAAATGATAATATATCCCAGTGGTTCATAAGTGAATCATGAAAACACTAACAGCACTATGTTGTCATGTTTACCTAGCATCAGGCATTCTCAAAAAGTCCAGACAATGTCATTACTTCTAAATTTACTCGTATCTCCCTCTAGTACTGATATACTCTGTAAATGCACTGAATAAAAAGAGAAAGTCTACCATAAGAATGGAGGAAACTGCAGCGGGCCTATTGGCCCAACTGGGCAGTCCCATTTACACCCAACCCCTATCGCTCATATATCCATCCAACCTATGTTTGAAGCTGCTCTTCACCGCACATTTCTTCACTTACGAAATGTCCATGACTTAGACCATAAAAAAACACCCTTAAAACTTACCTGACCGTGGCATTTGGGGTCTGAAGAGGCCACCCTTTCTACTACCTCCGACTGCAGCGATGAGTTTGAAACTAGTGATGTTATTACAAATGGCGGCCCTGTTTCTAGAGAAATAAAATTATCTCGACTATTATAGCAGGACTTTAAACTTTTATTACAAATTATATACACCGTAACACTCTACGAACGCGGCAGATTGTATTTCTTGTGTTTACCCAGAACCGTCAACTCGTCCATTCCTCATTATGAAAGGTTAAGTAGCCTCGCTTGTTGACGCACTATGTTAAAATATTGCGTTGGGCCGTTAATAACAGGTGACCATAAACACGAACACTAACCTAATCAGGGATCATTAGAATGTTTTGGTTACGTTAAGTTAGGTTGGTTTAGTAATATTTAGTTGGTTTAGTTAGATTTGTTTGGTTGAGTTAGGTTTGGCTGGTTTAGTAAGGTGTGGTTCGTTTAGTTAGGTTTGATTGGTTAAGGTAGGTTTGGTTGGTTTAGTAAGATTTAGTTGGTTTAGTTAGGTTTGTTTGGGTGGCTGTTATGATAGATTAGGTTAAATTAGGTTTTGTAAGGCTTACCTACAGTACATTATCTACATACGGAGGGTAAGGTCTGGTTAGTTTGGATTTGAGGATCATATGAAGAAAAGGCATCCCTGCTTAATGCTAACTTAAAATCCAATTTAACCTGACCCCACAGGAAGCGTTAGGGTGTTTAATCATCAGGTCAAATAGCCTGGGATATCTAATCTTCATGTGACCCTTGATTGGTTAGGTAATGTCAGATTTAGTTTTGCTAGACTTGGCTAGTTTGATTTGGTTAGGTCAGATTTGGCAGCTAGACTAGGTTATTTAATGTTTGGTAAGGTAAGATTTGGCTTTGTTAGACTAGACTAGGTTAGGTTAGATTTAATTTTGTTAAACTAGGCTAGGTTAGGCTAGGCCAGGTAGACTAGCCTAGGTTAGGTTTAGTCAGGTCGAGTAGGTTGATGTCTGCCGTTAAAAAATTTGGATGAACGTCTACAGTAAAAGTCAACAGACGGGACGGGGCTGCTACCCTCACACACTCTTATTTAGTATTGTATTATTTATTGCCGCTGCCAGGATCACCTGTCCCTCATCTAACAGTCGTATACAGTACTGTACTCCTGTGAGTCAGACAACATCCCTACAGTGAAGATAAACCTGCTTCCTTGGTATTAATAAATTTTACTCTGGTATGGTCGTTACTCTCATTAGGCTTAAGGTACCAATCTTTTTAAATATCTATAAAAAAATAAATATATACTGGGCCGTTAAACCTAATCTGAATTCACTAAAACTTCCCATGTATTAATTGACTAATTTGGTTTATTTTTAATGTCTTCATTTAAGTTATCCCAAATGCAGAATAAAATCCCTAAAACAGACATGTTCAAATACATGTTGATGATATAATAAACGTGTTTACCATTACTAATACCCCAGGGAAGCTTATGAAATAATTATGTGATTTATCTGTAAAATGTCACTTCACCTAAGGCTTCCTGTCAACTTTTCAATCCTGGCTCTGGGAAGAAACTGTCAAGTTTGGTCTGTATGTATAAAATGAGCGTCATTGTTTGTGTTGTTTGAAAGACCGTGAGAAGACAACTTCGAAATATTGATGAATTTGTCTATTATATTTAAAGAAACTTGTTCTAGATAAAGTAGATTGTCGGGCACCAGATAAGCCAAAAATACTTCAATGTAAATATGATTACCTACCCTTTACTGTTCATTATTCAGATTGTATTAAAAGGCAATTTAATTCAGACCATCCCACAACGAAGCTGGATGGTAGACAATGTCATACTGGTATATTTTAAGTATACTGTATCATAATGCGTTACTATGGAAGGAAGCGCAGGTCCACCAAACACAATTCCATCGACAAAAATTAAGTTTCTGCTCCCCGTAAAAGTGATTTTGTGCTTTCGTATTACTATATTAATGGACAACCAGCTGGGCTGCCATGCACAATGCCATACTGATATACTTTAATATATTCCTGGATGTAAACTGTTTCCATACGAATAATTGTTTACGTAAGTGTTTCATGGTATTAAAGTATCACAACACGTCGTAATTTTTACCTCGACTATTAAGTTGTCAAAAAAATGCACCACTTTTTTATACAGCCAAAACACAATGTTTGTACATCATTAATTCTACTTTTGGATGAATTAATTATTAAACACTAAGGGTAACCTAACGTAACCCTCCAGGTAGTGTAAGAATGTTTTTTATCATTGAGCGAAATAAGCTGGGGACTAATATTCACCTAATCCCTTCCTTTTCCTACACATTATGCGTGTGGTATTTATGACCCGTCATTTAACTGCTTCACGAATCAGCTAATCACAGCCATTTCGTTGATTAGTACCTGTTGTCTTTGTGTGCGTGACATCATGGAATCAGTGTACAAGCCACCATTAATAAAGTTCGCCTAATGGTGGTGTCTCTTCCAAATGTTTACTAATTCAACCAGTATCGTTTAATATCCCGACTATACCCGAAGCAATGAACTATATCAGGATGAACATCGAGAAATGTTAACAGTAATACTTAAAGACTTGCTGAAATTTCTTCATAGACGATAAAAGTTTTCTTCTCTTGTGAAAATGACAAGCATGCACGAGTAATACTAGTACGTTTTGCGTCAATCAATTTGCATGATTATTCACATCATGGAGGCGATGCAGACAATAACCCAGTGTCCTCTATATTAGTTTTTCTTCGAACGTTTAGAAAAAATTTATTTTGTTACTACAGAAGATTAAAATACAAAGTAACATTAGTATTTTACGATAGGTTATAGATGTTGCAGTAGGCTATCTCATACTTCCACAATGCTATTTTTGAGGTAAACTCTTAAAAGTGACAGATGCTGCTACATTCTAAACTATTTCGTTCATAAAATGAACCAAACTTACCAAACCTTACCAACCAAACCAAACCTAACATACCTGACCAAACCTTACCAACCAAACCAAACCTAACATACGTGACCAAACCTTACCAACCAAACCAAACCTAACATACCTGACCAAACCTTACCAACCAAACCAAACCTAACATACCTGACCAAACCTTACCAACCAAACCAAACCTAACATACGTGACCAAACCTTACCAACCAAACCAAACCTAACATACCTGATCAAACTAAACCTTAGCTACCAAACGATACAAAGGCTAACCTATCAAACCAAACCAAACCAAATTAAACTTAGCCTAAACTACTACAATTATCTTCTTTTTTAACCGTAAATCAAATCGAAAGGAGCCTTAGACAAAAAGTGTTACATTTGAACTACAGTAGACTGCCAAGTCGCAGATATTGCTACATTCCAAAAAAATTCAAAGACGTCGGTAGCGCTTTTTTTTCATTTTCAGGATACAAAAACATAACGAACAAGTTGGAAAAGTTATGACACATCGTTACCGAATAGATTTCGTCTGTGGTAAAATGTAGGTAAGTGTCTGGCGGGAGCACAAAAGCATTGAGGATGTATATAACAAATATTTACATTATGATTGCTGGTAGACCTTACATACTGTATATGTTGGAAGAAGAAAATGTATGTATTGTTTACTGACTACAGTGCAGTAATGTTTACGACAGAGTTCCCAGGAAATAAGCTGACAGAAATGTTAAAATATCTCGGGTGCGGAGGGGCAATGTTCTCTGCAATCCAAGCAATGTATAAGGATACAAAAAATCTAATGTCATATAAGTATACAGGGTATACATTTGATGTAGCAGCAACTTCATTACTATATGGGCCAGAAACACGGACGTAAATAAGCCAAATAACATTATTACCATGTAGTATATAACAAACTGATTAGGTGTCTACTAGGTGTCAGATTTAAATGTTAGTATGAACCTGTGTCAGGTAGTCGGGTATGCCCCATGTCATTTTGTGCAAGCCAAAAGAAACTTTCTCCAGTCCAAATGTGGAAACCAAAATATGGGGAGAGCCTTTTTCAGTGTATGAGACGTGTACAGCTACCAACACACCAGGATATAAATTCAAAGAGAAATAATGACAATATGACTTACAGGTGAGCTCCCAGGCCACCAGAAACAGACCAGATAATACCAAATTTACGCCTTAACAACGCCCAATTAAATCCTAATTTAACTGTGCATGATGTACATAATGACAAAGTTTATGTCCCTGACTATACCCGCATAGCTTTCACTGGATTAAGACTGATGTTTCACGACCTAAGAGTCGAAACAGGGAGATGGAGCAGAACCCCGTGAGAGCTGAGTGTATCAGTGTAGTAATGATCAGGTTCTGCAAGATGAACATGTACCCTCTTCTGTCGGCCCACTGTCAACAGAGGTAGAAGGACCCCCTAGTTAATTTTCTCTACATTAAGTGACCTTTTTGCAAGTCAGTGTACTGCTGAACTCTGCAGGTAAGTGTACATTTACTATCAATTTTCACTGGAATGAGGTGAGCTTTTTTTTAAGGTCTTTATTACTTATACAGTCAAATTTTAATGGTCTTGTGATCTGTACTCTCCAATTTTAAAGTTTTCTCTAACTTTTAACTGTCTAGGCAATCTTTATTTTTGTGACCTTATTACTGTCTGTACATTCCAGTTTCATTTATTACAATTAAACAGCGTTTTATTGTAAAAAAAATACTTTGTGCCTTTTATTGTTGTAAATCTTACTTTAACCTTTTGCTCTTTTCCAAGCTTAAAGTTTTATGGTATGTGAACCGATTTCGCTTTTGTCACTTGACATTATGTTTTCAAATTTATCAATTTTATTTGACGAAAATATGAAACTACAAATTCTTCCTAATGTTGTTGTAATCTAATTAAAAAAATTTGACCTCCTTTCTGTTTGTACAGCTCCAATTTTAATTGCTTATTTTTATGACTTTTTTATTTATTTTGTCAAAACTTCAATTTCTAAATATTATGTGAGCTTAACTGATTGGGTCTTTGTCACTTTAAGTTGTTTTAATATTGAGAATTTTGGGGGTCAATCTATGAAGCTATGTACATTCTTACGAATGTTTTTGCAAACATTTGTCAGTAAATTATCCTAAACCTAAGAAAGCTTTTTCCTATGGTATTTGATGAATTTCGAACGAATTTGATATCCATTTCCTCCGGAAATCAAGAGGTTTTTATACCCCCCACTCAACAATCATAACGGTAAAAGTTGGATTTTTTTCGCGAATAAATCACAAATAAAATACCAACCAGCCAACCTAACCTAACCTAACCAGGGGGGGCTCCACCCCCCAGGACCCCCCTTTGTTAATGCCCCCACATCTTACTTTAATCTGAAAAACAATCAGGTTCATCTGGGTCGTCAATGTCTGAATCTATTTGAAGTGGTGCTCGTGGTGGTCGGCCACTCTGAGGAGGGTACAGGCGGGCTGCTTGAATGAAGAACCTGTGCAACAAGTTGTGTTTATTCTTTGTAATAAAAATATAATGTGCTTGATACTGTTGTAAATACTGAGCGCGAATTCCAGGCTGTTTAACATAACTGTTCAAATCATGCCACACTCTTTCAATGTTCTGTGTATGAATAGCACAATTTTCAGGATCCACAAAATTTTCAGAACGGTTAATCATAAAATGAGTGTAGCCATGGTCTTTAAGAGTATGATGTGCACGCCAAGAATCACTATAAATCACTGAACCTCTATGAAAATATTTTAAAATCAGGGGAAACAAGGTATCCCTGTCCCCTTTTTGACCGACTAGGGGCACAACGAACTTTACTTCCCCGTTGAACACCACCAAAAAGCCATATTTGGCTTAGAATTCTACTAGTATCATATTTCCTTTTACAAATAAGAGTCTCGTCAGTTTCCACAGCAATCCCTGGCCCCCCAATATGAGTTTGATTTTCCAACCAAAAGTTCGTTACCTCTGAACAGTAGCTGCACCAATCAACACAAGGTTTCTCGAAAAATGCAAACAATCTATAATTGTGTTATGATCCCAGTGTTTGCTAAGCCAATGAATAATAAAAAGGATCAATTTCCAGGGATGAAAATTATAATTGTCTAAAAATGTTCCTTTATAATCACTAACGGAAAAGTTGCACCTTTTCCGTTTTTTTACTTTTTTGCTGAAGAAAACTACTGTGGCATCGCCAAATGTGTTGTTCTTCACGCAGTGTACACTGGTTATTACACTTTGGACTAAGAACTACAGTATGTTCGGTAATACACAGCGTTTTCTAATAAAATAAATTGCCCCACTATTTTTCTGGTGAAACTCGTTAATAGACGGAAAAAATAATATTTTTCACAAAGTCGGCACAACTTTTCCACCTGTTCAGCCATATCTGGTCCTCAAAATTCAAATCTCCACTCCCGACCCACCCACTCATTGTTAATTGGATAAAACAAAAAAAAATATTGCCCAATAAAAATACTCCTATCGCTATACAATTACAAAATTCCTCCCCCCCCCCCCGCACATGCGCTGTAGACGCTTAAGAAGCGGAGACGGAGGTCTGAGACTGGTATCCCCCGCATCCCCTGAGCAACGCTCTTGTGCATTATGCAGAAGACCCGACAGCCGCACCCTTATCCACTACCTCCTAAGATGTCCCCACACACAACGCTTCCGTGACGCCTGCTGGACCACCACTCCACGACCCCTTGACGGAGACACGATGATCCTCCCTATACTGGCCAGATATTTTGTAAATAATATTGATTATGTGTTAAAGGAATATCCTTCCTTCCTTAGGCTTTAGTAAGCCCCTTTATAATATTTATACTGTATATACTTGTCACACTTGCCAGATGCTTCTGGTGTCATTGTACAGGGTTACCTAGTGACAGCACTAGGATCCCACTTCCTCTATCAAGGAATAAACAATTGAAATTGAATTGACGGAGGTCTGGAGGGATGCTTGAGCAGGTGTCAGACCAACTACGCCGTAAGAAAACAAGACATGGCGACACTTGTGACTGAGTGAAAGTAATAATCTCGAAAAACTAATGGTAACGGTGTAGAAGAGGGTGACCACCGGAAGGAATTGTCCGAATTGGTTTAATTTTTTTCTACACACTAATATCATGATATTAAACACAAAAATCGAAACAAAATGCATAGGTAGTAGGCAGCTACCAAACAGGGAGGTACTACCGCCTGGGAAGATATTGAAAGCATAATGTATTGTCTAATGGTAAACCCTGTTGCCATATGGCATCACGAAAATTGTGACCAAGTCCCAGGTTGCTGATCTAACTTTCTGCCTCATTTACACACAATTGCAGGGTCTCAATTGTTTCTCTTATTATTGACAACACAACATACATATATTGTTTCTCACTTTTAATCTTTTATTTTTAATTTTTGCATTTCTTTAATATTATTATTATTATTATTATTATCATTATTACAGTGATATTATTATTATTATTATCAGTATTAGTGATATTATTATTATTATTATTATTATTATTATTATTATTATTATTATATTTTATTTTCAAATTTGTATTTTTTATTATAAATTTTATTTACGAATTATTTGTATTTGTATTATTGTTATTATTATTATTATTATTAGCAGGTGCATTACATTTTCGCCCCCAGGCCCCGATGTGGGTCAGTGACCTGGGCCCGGGTGGGCTAATCCCCGTGAAAAAATAAATAAAAAAAATTAATAAAAAAAAAAAGCTGACCTAACATACCCAACCTATGGGTTTGTTAGGACAGGTTCTATTAGGTTCTATGCATTATCGTGTTAATTTTTGTGTTAAACAACTTACCTTAATATTGAGGTTGATATACATCAGCAATGGCGAGGAGGAATACGTGGAAGCGTTCACCATTATTTTGGAAACGTCTCTTGAACAGGGATTCAGCAATGTTTCCATTTCTGTGTTTAATATAATGTTATTAGCATTATATAAAAAATACAAAATAATGTATAGAACCTAATAAAACCTTACCTAACATACCCAACCTATGGGTATGTTAGGTAAGGTTCTATGCATTGCCGTTTCCATTTTTGTGTTTAGTATCATGATATTGGTGTGTAGAAAAAATGTTCAACCAATTCAGACAATTCCTTCTGGTGGTCACCCTCTTCTACACCTTTACCAAATTAATCGGTTATCCTTAATTTCCGGTGGAAATATCATAGAAAAATTTCTTATAATAGTCTAAACAACACGAAGTACATATTAATAACAGCGAAAGAAAGACCGATGTAACTCTGTAAATTCGCCATTTGTTTTAATAATTTTTTTGCACTGACAGTTTTTAAGAGTGTAAATGCGAGGAAATTTCCAGTTTGTGGTCAACGGATAAACCTCCACCATTCACCAAGTCACGTACGTACCTCAAGTTAGACTCGTTTGTTTCGTGAATTTTCAAAGTAAACTCTAATTGTACACATAGTTCTAACAGTCACAGTCCTGCATTGTCAGTTAATTAAGTTCCTGAATGGTTAATTAACTGTTTCAATGGCAACAGCCGGTGAAAAAATAACACAACGAGAAAGAATACCTCCGCGCACTGACCATCAACACTCGGCTGCTGTGAATTAGTAAACAAAGTGACCCATGTTGAACGATACATGCGAACACTACTGTAATATTTTCTTTTTCGGTGGAGAAATAGTAAAAACAAAAAACGAAACCCTAGCGTCACCCAAGTAAAAATAGCATAAGATCGTTACGTTATTTTCTGTTAAATTAGATTAGTTACATGTCTGCTTAAAAAAAAATACTTCGTGGCATATTCAGTCAGGCTTTTATGGCGGTGGAGCCCTTTTAAATCCATCACCTACTCACTATAGCTATTTTTTTTTTAACGGTGCCCCAGTTTTCTTAAATATGTAATGTAGGGCAGTTATAATAATTAAGATTGATTTATTAAAATTGTCGTGGACGCCAATCAACATCCTCTTCTTCGTCATGTTAGAAGTTTGCCAACACGTGATCACATAATTATTCTCTTACATTCCACATAAGAGACTTAGTTGTGCTATCTCTTAAATAATCTTCTCTTAACGAACCCAAAAAAGAGCATCAAAATCCTCTCAGTTTTACTTTTACATAATACAGTATCTATATTAGACAAGTAACAAAGCTTTAACAGAAAATATTCTTCTGGTGGATTCAAATAAGCGTGTCATGTCAAAAAAGCCTGAGACTGGCAAAAATGCCGTATGAAAAGACGCTGATGTTGGAAAATATTTGACAAAGAAAACCGAAAAAAATGATGTTCGTTTTTAAGAGCGTACATTTGAATAAAAAAAATTACGTAAATCTCATGATAATTTTGCCACTATTGAAAGTAGGTTTGATTGGTACCTGTCTTCTGAAAAATAAAATTACCTGACGATCAAGTTCGTGGTTTTATTCAAAATAGGTCACTCCGTGTACAGTACCAATATGTGGCAATATCAGTCACAGCAGCCTCGTGTGTTGAGGGTCAGTGTGCGGACGTATTTTTCCTCGGTTTGTAAATTTTTCGCCTCCTACTGCCATTGTAGCAGTTAATTAACCATTCGGGAACTTAATTAAATGACAATATAGGAATGTGACTAGTACAACTGTGTGTACAATAAGAGTTTACTTTGAAAAATCATGGAGCAGACGACTCAAACTTGGTGTGACTTGGTGATGATGGTAGTGTATTTGTCAACCACAAACTAGAATATTTTTGAGAGAAACAAAAGTGGGAAGTCTTACAAGTTGCCCACAATGGTTTTGGATATAAAACTTAAATTTTTCTGGTGATTTTTGATGTGTTTTGAACGATTCTGACCTTCATGTCTGTCGCAAATGACTCATTTTTGAGTTTGACAATTTTGGGGACCCGTGGGAAATAGAGGTTTTTGGGTGGGGGGGAGAGCAAAAACGAATGATATGCTGTATAAATGACCAAGTTGGCTCGGATTTTCCGTTTTTAAGAAATAAAAAAAAATTGAGAAGCCGAGCCAAGGCTTGACGAAAAATCATTATCAAATTCAAATGAATCACACCAAAACCCAGGTTTCATCTCCGAATCAGTTTCTTGGGAATTCCCCCCCCCCCCTCTCCGGCTAATTAGGGGGGGGGGCGGCTACGCCCACAGGATCCCCCATCAGAGCTTATATCGAAGCAACTAGCCTAACATCCCTAACAAATTAATGTGATTTTCTCGATAACGAATCATTTGCGACGGAAACGTTACTAAGAAAAGTTAGAAATGACGGGTCTTTTCCGCTTGGGGGCTAGCAGCGGATTTTAATGAAAATCGGTACACTAGTACAGTTATTTACGCTGATTCCAAAAATAACTTTCAATTTTTGGAGAAATATAAACAAGAAAGTTGCAGCAAACTTAAGTTGCATTTATAGGCAGATAAATGCATAGACAGATACATTCTAAACAGATATAGATAAATGCATAGAAAGATCATGGACAAATGAATACTGTACTTCAATACATTACATTTATCCCCCAAACGGAAAATTTGCGGCACAAGTCTGCGGCACAAACACGGAGGAATAAATGGAGAAAGTTAGGTAGGTTAGGTTAGGTCAAGATACGTTACGTTACGTTACTTTACAAAAAACAAATAGGTTTATCTCGGTGGTTGGGTTCGGTTATTTCAAATTAAATTGTATTTATTTTTTCTCGAATTTTTTACGTTTGGGATTAGCAGCGGATTTTTATGAAAATCGGAACACTAGTGCAGGTTCTTACGCTGCGTAAAAAGCTGCATTAGTACACCGATTTTCATTAAAATCCGCTGCTAACCCCAAACGGAAAAAATCCGAAATGACGAGATATACCTGGAACGGGACCCCAAAATATTCCGGGATATTATGGGCAATTTGTAAACAAAACAAAAAATAATATGCACAAAATTGTTAGCTTGTAATGCCATAAATAAGACAAAATATAGGTTGGTTAGGTTAGGTTAAATAACAATAATTCAAAACACGTCAAAAGCCGCCGGAAAAACCAGGTTTGGATATCTAATTACAGGAATGACCGAAACAAAATTTTACTCGTCTGTCATAGCTCTTCACTTGCTGAAGTATACTGAAATATACTGTATCGGTATGACTGTGCGCCATGTACGTTGGTTAATTTAGGATAATTAAATATAATACTGGACAGACGGCTAACACCAGAATTGTTTGCTCTATTTCGTTCATTTTTTCCATAAATGTTCTTTGAATGATAGTAAGTAATAGTAACGATACGGCAACTTTTTACTTTAACTATAAGTATTAAAAAATATTGTTTTTCTCTATCTACGATCTTTAATCACCATAATGGGCAGGGTATGAAGGATGAGGAAAATTGCGAGGTAAAACCTGACGAAAAAGTGATCAGATGACACTAAAATAATGTATCTACGTCCTTTGTACGAGAAGAAACTAATTATTTACCGTAAATATTCTTCCGAAAAATCTGCTGTGTCGGTGCGGGTTGTCGTCCGCTCTTTCTTTCCGTGAAAAAAAAACCGACCTGCTCAATCCGAGAGTACTCTCATGTCCCCCCCGCCTCCACCCCCCCCCCCAAAAAAAGGCACAATGCCGCTTCAAGAAAGTTAATTTCATTGATACCAGATATTAAAGCAAGTGCGTATTTTCTGTTAATATAGCGTGGGGGGGGGGTCCGTGCTGCTGCTAGGAAGTTAGATAAGGTTAAGTAGGATTCTTTGGTTGGTTAGGTCAGCTTCTCATAGGTTCTGCGCATTGTTGCATCGTTTTTATTACTTAATATTATCCAGAGAACATCTGTGACAAAAATGAAAAAAATCGATCAACGCGGTCTGGTGTTAGCCATCTGCTCCTAGCTGATATCCGCCAGAGCAGCCTACTATATCCAGGGCAAGTTTATTTGAGTATAATTAAAAAGTAGACAAATTTATCGACTTTAGAAAATTTTGTAGGTCAGGGAATTTCGTAGCACGTCAGGGAAATATATATATTTTTTTAAAAACTCAAGGAATTCTATGTATACCTTGAGAGCTTATTGTTTTCAAAATTATATTCAAAGTTTGTTTTGCACAGCACTATCATTCATTGATAATTATTTTAGTCAATTTGAATTATTGAATGTATCTGGAGCCTGAAGGTCAATCAATTTGATTGATTATATTATCTGTTGGCAATTCCTCTCATAGCCTGCTTGTTTTATGCCGTTCAAAATGGCATATATTGATAACCATATTCTGTAGTTCTATATGATATAGATTATAATCCAATTTTTCTTTGGAGATTTTGACACAGACTACAGTGTTCACTTGTGAATCCTATTTTGCTTTGCACATTTTATATCCTATACTGTGTTCACTATAAGAGCAGGTGTAGGCCCCAAATCCTTACATTATTATCGATATAAAATTCGTTTTACCAGACCACTGAGTGTTTACATTAATTAGGCTGGTCTGAAGGATTTAGTTTTGTTCAACTTTGGTTACTTGCTCTGTTACAAGGCAGTAGTTGGGGTTAATTCTTCAATTTAAAACCGAACATGTTCCCATAGTTAAGACCAAAAACGCTGATGAAGAGTCCAATAATGTGGGTAAATACTGTATATATCCTCCCGTGTGTGACCACCATTTCCAGCCTCAGATTCAAACAAAACATCGGCTCAAACTTATTTTGTTTCTTTCAAATAGTCAGGGAATTTATCAAAATTAAATCAGGGAAAGTCAGGAAATATATATATTTTTTAATATTTATGGTACCCTTAATTTGTATATAAACATCAAATTTGACAGGATTGAGAAGTTGATAATATTTTGGCATGGACTAAAGCGTGTAACTATATACTTCTAAGGAGACCTTCCCAGTGATTAAGAAAAAATATTTGTTATTACCTAAAAAGCCTGGAGCCTCAGAGTGCACCCAGTTTAGAACAATTAGCTTAATGTGTCATGCCTGCAAATTTTTATTGAACACAATTTTAAGTAAATTAAAATTAGAAAGTAATTTTAGTTAATTAAAGATGAAAATGGATTTAGAAAGGGAAAGGGAACTAGAGAAGCTATATTTGGGTTGAGAATTTTTCGTGAAAGGGATTTAGAGGTCCAAAGATATTTGTATATCTGCTTTGTTGATTTTGAAAAAAGTTTTTGATAAGGTAAAACATGAAATTTAGAGATGTATTTAAGAACAAATAAGTATTGATGAAGGAAATATTATAATATGTCCTTCATCAATGTTTATTTCTTTACATTTATAATTATAATTATAAAACTTTTTGCTGACAAGAGGAGGATGTAGTGTTAGTAAATAATGAACTTACTAATTGGTTCCGGTAGGTAATAGGGGGTCCACGACCTTTAAACACTAGTCGGCTACAACAATGCATAAGTCAGCACTGTGTTCCACAGAAAATCAGAAATGAATGTAAAATCAGAATTGCAGGACTATAATTTGTCATAACTTTTTTTATAAACAACAACGATATTTAAGACTACGCCTAGCTTTCATTTTCAACATATACGTATTACATATACATATTCTGCATTGAAATAATAGCACTCGTCACTAGCCTAGTTAAATGTTCTGTAAAGAAATTGGGGAAACATAACTTTTACCAATACGAAATATGGAAATATGAAAGTGTCTTCGAGCAGCACAAAATAAAGGTTTAATAACCGATTCACACCTGAAATACAGGCATACAGGGGAAATTGCTTTATAAAGCGGTACTATGACAGCCTGCAGTACACAGTACAATAAACCCCCCTCCGAAAAAAGTATGTGATGTTATTATAATAACGGAAAAAAGTCCTCCATGGGTAATATTCAGGTAACATAAGTTTGCCGTTTGCATAGGATAATGAGGGCTTCAATTCCAAATATAAATACACAGAACAATACCAAAAATAATGTGAGGGTTGAGTCTGCTGGGATTTGCAATTTCAGAAAAGTTGGTTTAAAGTGTTACAGCAGCCTTCACGAGTTCTGTGGTGTGACTGCTTGTGAGCTTAGGACGGTACTTGTTCTTCACAAAGGTAAACACTGAATGTCTGCACACTGCAGTATGTTGATTCAGTCGTATGTTGATTTCCCTGCTTAATATTTTCACCCAAATTATAAAGAATAATAACAGTCTTACCGGCCACATAGCCCGAAATTTAGACGTCACTCAGCCGGCCGCATACGTACGGTACCTCTTTCCGGCCGCATGTGGCCGGAAAAATGGGGTTTGTGGATCCCTGGCTTAGACAAAGAGTAAGAAAAGACCGTGTTCTATCCCTCGGAATTCTCAATGCGAGAAGTTGTAAATAATAATGAAGGAATAAGATTTAATGGTACAGTACAGTAATATTATATGCAAGCAGTACAGATGATACTGCACTTATCATGGACAACCAACAGTGAAGAGGCGTTACAAAAACTGGGTAAGCAGATCAGTGGGAAAAGGTGAAAAGTATGGTTTAAGAAATAATGCTGTAAAGAAAGTAACGGTTGTTCCAAATTGGAAATTAAATTTTAAAATAAAAATTATGGTAGGCAACAGGGAACTTAAACAAGTGGAAACTTTTGTGCATTGGGGAAATAACATTAGCTGTGATGGTAGATGTACACAAGAAATCAAAACAAGTATAGGAGAAGCAAAAACAGCATTTAAGAATCTAAAAGACCCAATAAAAAGGAACATTTGCTTCAACTTGAGAAAAAGGCTATTGAAAGGCAATGAAGGTTAGGACTGTTGTATGGGTTAGAAGCGTAACACTTTCAGCAGACACCGGAAAAAGGTTAGAGGCGTTTGAAATGTGATGTTATAAGTGAATATTAAAAATCAATTACAATGACAAAAACAATTGAGGAAGTACTAAGATTGGTGAAAGCTGCAAGAGAAATACGCTTGAAATTTATAGAATAAGGAAAAATATGCTTTAGTTGTATAATCTGGGGTGAAGGGATATTAGAAGAGATATTAATGGGCAAAGTTGAGGGTAGGGGGGCCAGGGAAGGCAGAGAATGGAATGGACGAATAAAATTAAAAACCGAGACCCCAGAGAGATACAAAACCTTGGAGGATTCGTAAAAACAACCCGAGATCGTTGAGAGTGGAGGACTGTGGTCGCCAACCCTCGGATATGAGGACGGTACTCTGAAATATTCTCCACTATTGTGACCATACCAAATACACACACTATATGCTCTTGATAGCCTATAATTGAAAATCCTTTTCTGAAGTGTCAAATTTCGCTCATCTCGCGAATGATGCAGGTTGTTAGGAAGTTACACCTTTGAACAGGACTTAATTCAGGATATATTGATGTTCATTTTACAGTGTGTTACTGCGCACCATCGACTAAGGTCTTAAAGTGCGATTTCTATATTAGTAAATTCACTAGTCAGGATAGGTAGAAGTGGGTCTCAACCTGACGGTTCCTGACGTCAGTTTAAGTGCAGAATATTCCTCACTTGACGAGTGGTATCGGAGTAAAAGGGTGAGAACACAAAGAAAGCAGGTTACCCGCCTGCCAGTTTCCAGTGCCGACCAGTGCCGACAGTCAGCGCTGGGTAGGCGGGACACGGAGGACGCAGGTATGTCTGCGAGTTGTGGTCCACCTGTCGTACAGTAAAGATGTCTAGCTCGTCGTCTGACGAAGATTTTCTTTTGCTCGATAGTGCTTATGCAAAAATCAGGAGAAAAAGAACTGGAATTCATGAAATCAATCGTAGTAGAGAAAATTACTGTGAATATCACCATCTTTTTAGTGAGCTAATAAGGGATCCAAGTAGTTTTTTTTCCTCAATACATGAGAATGACTTGGGAAACTTTCGACTACATTTTGAAGAAGGTTGAACATCGTTTGACAAAATCATGGTGCAACTGGCACACCTCGCACAACTAGCATCGCCTCAACAACACGTCCACCCGCGCCGGCGAGCGAGAAAAGTATGTTTTGTTCATTCTGGTAAACTTGTCAGCGCAGCCAACCAGCGCCGATAGGCTTCAACATACTTCTACTGTGTGAGGCTGCGCTTGATAGCATAGTCACATTCATGACGCTTGTCAGCGCCAGTCGGCGGTGATAACGGGTAACCTGTTTTCCTTGTGTTCTTACCCTGATTCAAATTGCCTATTTAATTCTTGTTTGATTCCTTTAATATTGTAAAAGTTAAAGAACATTTGACATTCAATAGCATACGTTTGTTAGTGGATTACTCTTGCGGGTTGCACTCTTATGATAGGCTATCGAGTCAACTTTTACTGGTGCAGTTTGTTTCACCCTTAAGTCTTGTTAACATACTTTACGTCTTCCGTTCTTTTTTGCTAAATTCTGGGTACGTTTTATTTTAAGTATTTTTAAAGTCGTGTACTTGTAAAAGTAATGTCAAACGTAGTGTTGGTTGATCACGTGTTTGTTGTTTCAGGCAGGAAGGTTGCTGGTATAAGTTCTACTGCAAGATGTTTCTCCACTAGGCTTGCCTCACCACCACCAATACAAGGTGAGCACTGCCTTGGCTGCTGCTATCATGCCGTATTGACCTATTTTACTGCTTTGTACATTTATTATAAGCAAAATCCATTTATTTCCCCTAATTGTTCTTGCAAGTTAAATGTTAAAAACATTACAAGCGTATGTGTCATGGAAGGTAAGAAAGTAAGTCTTATTGATATTACATTTTTTTTTCTTTTCAGGTAAGTGTTTGTTGACTGTCTCATCCAGGGACCGCAACACACCTCACCTCAGGTACGGTCAACCTACTTTTGTTCTCTTCATTATCCTCGCAACTCAGTTAATATTATCGTAATACGTGTTCTCATTGACCCTGTAAGTGGCCGTTATTTCCAAGGATCATATACTAGTAAGGATAGTTCACCAAACACTTGTTTTACCCACAATGCACAGCTCCGCTCCGTGACGTCACTGTTGTAAATGTGTTTCATCCAGTGAGCTCCGTGTGTGCCCTCGTCTGTTCCCGTGATCAGTGTATCGACAATTATGGTTATTTGTGCAATATACGGGTGCATCAACAATGATCAAATCCCAAGCAGAGAGCTCATCATGTATTACAGATTTTCCAGAGATAAAAAATCTTGTGATAAATGGGTAAAAGCCTGCAAGCGCTTATAAAATAATACATTAAGCTAGCCGAGAACTTGTTTGAAGAGAGTTCTTTTTCTTTTGTATCTCCTTAATTCTGGAATATCTGTCGATATCCAAGTATCTACAGGAAGGTGAGACATTCATCTTGTTATATGTACCCAAAAAACTCCGAACATTTAATAATCTTGAAAAAAATCAAGTTAAGTACATCCGTACGTGGGTTTCAGGTGTCAACACTGCGCTTGTTTCAAAACGCCAGGGAAGATTTCTTGTAGTGTCTTAATTCTGCAATGTCAGTCAATATCAGGTCATCCAAAAGACCGTGAGACATTGTTATTGCCACCTCTGACAAAAAAAAACAATAACACATTAATATTGCCCAAAATATAAAAAAATCCCGTTATATTACTTGATTCACCAACAACGGTCGTGATGCTTAACGCCTAGAGAAACTTGCTTTATTTTGTAAAGTATACACTGTAAAGCAAAAGGAAAATCCTTACATTGCTAGTAAGCTAAAAAATTAGTTGCTTCGTCCATGTCCTCAGATAAATGCCTGGCACCCCCCCCCACCTGGTGTCTCCTCTTTTTTTTTTTTTTAGGACTATGAGAACATAAGGCATTCATTTTGTTATACTTGGCCAGAAAAAAGCCTTAGCCCTACGAGTATTCTCAAAAAATGAAACAATCAAACGTCAACCAAGTAAAGGCTGTCACCATCTGTGTCGAGGGTTTAGATGTTAACGTCCTCTGGTTCTTTTATAGATTACTGTCAGGTGGAACACTGTCGCTTTCACCAAGGATATTGAACACGATTATGGATATTTGTAACAAAACTTGTCTATTTACAAGTATTTACACTGATAACCGGCTTGAAGACAGTACAAAGTAACAAAAACATAATTATGTGGTATGGAAGTGCCAGACTGCCGGCCAGAACAAATGTCGGGAGTGTTGACACTGGATGTCAAGCGTGGGGTCTTGTATATACACACGGCACAAGTGGTAAATTGGCGTCTTCTCAACAAATTCACAGATCAAGTATCCACCTAACTGGTACCGGTACTTGGTAATGGACCCGGGCTAGGGCTGACTGTCCTAGCTAGGAGGGCAGCAATTCACACCAATGTGACCATGAATAAAAAGCTGCAACAATACAGAACATTTAGAATAGTGTCTATTTTAGTAATAACTGTCAACATTGCTATTATATTTGCTCAATTCATACATACTAAGCTCTACATACACAGTAATTAACAAACATTACACAAGGCACCCTTAAAATGCAAATAGCACCATAGGAACCATAAACCAAAAACGACAATAGGGGCTTTGATGCTTGCTGAAAAGCCTATTTTTGGCGAGAGAGCGAAGCTAGTGCACTTTGTTATAGTAAACCTCAAGATATCACCCTAGAAGGTGACAAGGCCAATATTAACACATCTATATCAGTATAGGCTGCGACTAGCAATGAAGAAACTGGAAACAGAATGGGAATCTGCGCAAGAGAGCTGCGCCGTGTCACTGCCTGTCTGATAACATAACTCACACGTCATTCCTTTCCAAAACCCTACATCATGAATAGCAGGGGGATGGAGCCGAAAGAAGGGCGGGATAAGTTCGTATAATAGCTTCGCTCACTCACCAAAAATAGGCTTTTTCAGCAAGCATCAAAGCCCCTATTTTAATGAGTTGAGCTCGCTGGTGCACTTTGATAAATTCAACAGGAATGGGGGTGCTAGGATGTAATGGGAGCAGTGAGCACACACAGGACCATTTTAATTTTATTTATTCTTGATTAAGCTGCATTAATATTTTTCTAGCATGCTGTCTGTGGGTCGAGAGGTGAGACCCATTGCCACGCAGGGTGCGTCTGACACTTGGTGAGACATGTATCTTGTTATGAAGCAGGAGGCCGATTTCCACTGACCCCCTTCCCGTACCTGTGAGAAGTCGTGGGGTTGAGGGGCCTTCCCAAGGTCAGCCTCTTCTATAACCTGCCACAACCTGTCTGCCAATCCTCTGACTGACAGAGAGCGTCCAGACCGAGAATGAACGAAGAGATGATGGTGGCTGGTGGTGTGATCGGCTGTAGCGTAGAGGTATTGGAGGAGGGTCCCAACCAGGCAGAGTCGGTGATGCTCGCCCTCCAGCTTCCATGCCAGGTAGGTGGGAGAAGGTGCCAGGGACACTGCAGAATCTTCTTGGGCGAAGGAGGTCCAGTGGTCGAACCTCGTGAGTGCCTTGAGCTGGGAGGACCTGAAACCCATAGCCAGCGCTACGAGAAAGAAGGTCTTCTGTAGTAGGCGGTCCTTTGACGGATGGATGGTGAATGGACCCTGGGGTGAGACATATCAGATTAATCCATGGCATGGTAAAACCTTCATAGCAACAAGAACATAAGAAAAATAAACAACATAAGGCCAGAGGCCCTCAGGCTAGGTTATCAGAGCCCAGAGAGTGAAGACTTTCTTCAAGGACCAGAAATGTCCTGGGTGGTCGCTGGTGGAACAGGCCCCGCTTCAGCAGGGCAATCGACCTGTAGCTAACCTTCACCCCATATCCGTAATCCAGGGGGTCGGTGAGGGTCGGGATAGACCTGCCTTGCTCGTGCGCTAAAGATGATAGGAACTCTAGAACTACACTTTCAGTGGGCATAGAAGATCCTTGCTCCTTGAGGTACTGCTGGAAGGCTTTCCAACAGGACTCGTATTGTCGAGTAATGGAGGGTCTTACGCCCGTATTATTAAACCACATCTTCTCTTGAAGAGGGTCGTCGTGTTTCAACCCGAGTTTTAAACTAAATGAGTCCTGAGGGACACCGCAGCCCTTCTCGATTCCCAGGGCATGGCGAGCAGACAGGTGGTGTGCCTCCTTGAAGAACTGCTCCGAGAATGACAGCAATTGGGCTGAGCGGGCCGTTCCCTACCTGTTGAGGCAGAAAAACGGATGCTGTGCTGTCCATTTTGAAGCAGATGGCTTCGTCCTGGGTAGTCTGGTTGTCCTGAGAGTAGGCGGACGGATCCATGGCCAGCCAGAGGGCCAGGAATCGTTCCATCCAAAAAGGAGGGCAAAGGTTGAAGGCCGAGGCGAATCCGGAAGCGAAGGTAGAAAGGGCCTCGTAGACGCCGTATGCTGAGTCTGGGTGGAGGGAGTTAGGGTTGTCGGTCAGTGCCTTTAACCAGGCGCTGAGTTGGGCCAATCCTGCCGTAGTGGAGAAGGCGAGGGCCACCTTCTGCCTCTCCATGGCGTCCATGGTCAGGATAGTCTGGGCTACCTGAGAGGCCTGCCATGGGAGAGAGGACTGGGTTAATTTCGGAGCCCACAGGAACTTCATCAACTCGTCTGGCACCCGGTCATCCTGGAGGGATAAGACTACAGGGGCCGGTGACGGGGAGGTAATGTGAGAGCTGTTCCTTCCAGCCGCCGCCGTCCACATCGACTGGAGGTCCAGGCCCACCTTTTCCCATGGAAAGAGGGGCCTGGCCGGCCGCCCGGGCACACCTCCTACCGTCCTGTAGCGTTGCCACTTGGGACGGACCTGCCTTGGACAGCACGTAACAGGAGGGCAGAGAGTCGAAGACGTCCAGGGCCGCGACTGGGCACATTCCTGACAGGGCTGGGACCATCTCCCTTCTCGACAGGCGGAGCTGCCAGAACTCTAAGTACTCCGAACCTCAGTCGTCCGCCCGTCGTCGTACCTCAAGGTCGGGACGGGTAGAGAGAACTAGGTCCTCCCCCCGCTTTACACTCTAAAAATGGCCAGTCTCTCCTGGTGCTAGTGCACAAACCAGTCCCGTGGGACCCGAGCCCGCTTGTACGCCCCGTGACTGATAATGTCTCAGGTGTCTTAAAGGAGAGGGGAGTGTCCGTAGGAGCGGGGAAGTTACCTTCTCCTGACTACGGCCTGGGGGGGCCTTGTAAGGACTGGAGTTGTTGCCGAGAAGCCCCTGGTCCGAGAGGGTAGTCAGGCAGCTCCTGTGAGGGCCCGGCCCTCCTCAGCTCGGAACCCGACTCCGAGAACACTGAAGGGTCAGAGGAGAGACTGAAGGGTCAGAGGAGAAAGGGAGGCCTCGGGGGGGAGCCTTGTACCACGGAGTTGGTTGGAGCGACCCCCTGGTGTTACTGCTACAGCTGCTAAAACCAGGAAGACAGAGCCTCCAACATCTTCCAGTGGCAGGGCTGGGAGGTGTGCACTGCCCGGGGCCGGTGAGGCTGCGACGGGGCGGGGGGGGGAAAGAGAGCCCGGAGCCCCAGGCAGAGGTGGGCTTCCCGGTAGCCGACTGGGAAGCCGGGGGAGGGGCGATTGGCCTGGGGTCCTCGGTAGAGTGGTTTCTTCCCGAGGGGCCTAGGTGGTGGCACATCCTCAACCGAGAACAGATATCCTGGTCCCTCCAGGATAGGGGAGAGGGGGGGAGTCCCGGTGTCTGCTGGAACTGGAGGCTGCCGCCCAGAGGTGCCGAAGTTGTTGCCAGAAAATGTGGGAGGTGTCCACATCTCCATCGGCGTAGCGGAGAAGCCGTGCCACCCATCAGAGCACACCACAGAGCGACTCGGGTCGAACTTGTCGTCGTCCATGCACTGAGCGTGGGCTGAACAGGCCGAACTCCTCGGGGCCGAGCAGGGCACCTTCTGGAGCTGGGGATGAAAAGGACAAACAGGAGAAATAAAACAATGGAGCAGGGAAGAAGAAGGGACTACAGACGTCTCTCTCTGCCACCAAGACCCTGGCCAGACAACGAAACCGAGTAACGACCTGGTGCCTGGGCCTGGACGAGAGAAAACACAAATAGAGGGTGGAAAAAGAGGGCCACCCACGTGGGGAAAAACAAACAACGAAGTGACGCCCTTGGCGCGAAGCACCACACAAGAAGCAAAAAAAAAAGGGTGAGGGGGCTAAAACTCCTAAACAGGGAAAAGCAAAAAAGCCTGAAAATGGCCGAAGCCAAGAGGGCACCAGCACAAGCCAAAGAACCCGTTAACACGCAACATAATACTCCCCCTCCTAAATAACTAAGAAAAGAAAACATCCTGGGAAACTGGTGACTAAAAAACGCACAGATGGTGTGAAGAACAACAGACAGATCAAAATGCGAAGAAGAAGCTGAAGCAAGAGAAGAGTCTGGAACGTCTACCTACAGCAGTGAGGCCAGGGAGAATGACGTCTGAGTTATGTTATCAGACAGGCAGCAGTGACACGGCGCAGCTCTCTTGCACAGATTCCCATTCTGTTTCCAGTTTCTTCATTGCTAGTCGCAGCCTATACTGATATAGATGTGTTAATATTGGCCTTGTCACCTCCTAGGGTGATAACTTGAGGTTTACTATAACAAAGTGCACTAGCGAGCTCAACTCATTAAAATATATCATATGGAATTTTCACAGGTAGCAGGTGACCAACTGGGTCAGAGGAAGGAAGCCAAGTGAGCAGCCATACGGTTACACCCCGCAGTATGACTCGGTTCTAACTACCCATGAGCAACACCTGCTTCATATACAGAGAACAAACCCAACACTGAACAACACAGTTCCAACAATCATTGGACTGGAATACAAACCCCTTACATCTGTGAGTGCTCCAAATCACCAGGTGACGTGTCACTAGCGTGACGTCATTGAATGGGGCTGAGCCAAAGTTTATTACGGTACAGCTGTTTGTCCTTATTGCTTATAGTCCTTGTACCAGATGACGTGCGTAACTAGCGTAACGTAAGTGAACGGGGCGGAGCTAAGGTTTATTCAATTTAATTTCAATAGTTTATTCCTTGATAGAGGAACCGGGATCCTAGTGCTGTCACTCAGTACCCCTGTACAACAACACCAGAAGCATCTAGCAAGTGCCACAACTAAATTTTATGACGCTACAGCGGTTTGTTCTTACCATTTATAGTCCTTGGTTATTTCTTCCCAACATTGTGGACGCCGGAGTCCACCCCCCCCCACCCCCACCCCTCCCCTTCATTACCCATTATTTTGGATATTGGAACCCCGTTACGTATACACCATTATGAACTGTAGGTCGGATCCCCAGTATGTTTACACCAGTTCACGAAACTCTAGTATGTTAGTTAACACGTGTGTTGGTGTTGGAACCCGGTATGATACACCAGCACACGGAACCCCGGTATGTTGACACTTGTATGGAGGTCGGCATTAATAATTTTATTTTACATTACTACGAATAGTAGCTTTTATGAATGTATTTTGTTACGAAAATACCTTGAATATTATTATTATTTGGATGTTATTTGTCAAGTGTGCGTTCTAGTGATGTTATTGTTATTGTGACGGTGTGTAGAGCCAAGTAAGTTTTAGGAGGGAACAGTTTAACAAACCTTGTTACCAGACCAGCGTCACATTACCATTACACTACAAGAAACTCCCCCGTCACATCACCGTCACATTTTCCTTCCGCTCACTCACGCTTGTAATATTTTTTTCTTGAGCAAACGAAAAGAAACAAGATCTGTTCTCTAATTCTTTTATGATTTATCACCGTAGGAGCGACAAAAGAGAGGCAACGTTTTCGATTTCTTTGCTGTTTATGTTTTGTAAAGAATGTTTGTGATGACATCGACCCCAAGTTGAGGCTCCGCGATTTTTTTTTTCACGCGTCTGGGAGATGATTCCCGGATGTGTGTATACTTAGCTATATTATTTCCACGCTAACCTGGCCCGTAAACCACACCCCTCGTCTATAGCTATATATAGCTGATTGGTTCATTGAAAATGTTCATGTAGCTGTCCATTTATTCAAACAAAATGTGTTCACAATTGGTAATCAGACCTGTTATTCTCTAAAATAATGTTAAATATCTGGAATATCAAAATGCAAATAATTTGAAGGCATTAGCACTTCAGAGAGAATGTTAATTTTTTTTTTAATATTTATCATAATCGGTCGACGTCAAAGATGATATTCGCTGTCGAAGGAAGTGTTTTCATTATTTCTTTGTTTTGTACCGAAAATAAAGCAAACAGAAACAAATGATAGCAAACATATAGCACAAGAGGTAATTAACTACAGTTTGTATGGCTGGATATATCCCAAATCATTTATATAACTGATAAAACTCGATATAAATTCGCGCAGTCTATCTCAACGATACAACGCATATATGAGATAACTTAAGAGGTGTTCAAATGTGACCAAGCGGGAGAAAATTGAAGTAGATTACGATTAGGTTACATTAGGTTTGATTATTTCGTGTCGCCAGAAAATTGAGAGAATTACAAAATAAAGTAATCACGGTATTCTGGTTTGGCGTAATTTCCCCAACATTGTGTTTACCCGCCCTTGTTTACTATCTAACGGCGTTCGTGTACGTAGAATCCGGATCAGCAGGACATCCACACGAGAATCCGGGTGAAATAAGGTTTTTACCGCCTGAATACGTTTTTGGCCCCAGTTGCTTGTGTACCCAGCAAACACAGCTTTTGAGTGTTGCATTTCTAGTTCATTTTTTATGTGTTTTGTCTATGTTTGTAGTGCGTAAGGGAAGGTTGGGGGAGTAAAATGTGTAATTATTATGTGTTGGGATGTGCAGAGGTCTGTAGGTGTACTTGGGTGTAGTGTGTGTTATTGTCCTGTATTGTCTTACACCCGGCAGCGTATATAAAGAGACACAACTGTAAGGAAAAAGCTCCCTTTACGGTAAAAGGAAAGATTATCTTAGTCATTTAGTTATTCAGTCAGTCTATAATGGCGTCAATAGGTCTCTGACGCAGGAAATATGAGAATGCCACACAAACACTTACAAACATAGGGGTGACTAACGTATGTAGCACACATAATACACATATGCGGCACATGGTCAAGCGCCTTAAACTAGTTATCTGTGCCTTGACGGATTGTATGGGAGAGAGAAAGAGAGAGAGTTACTTTAAGTTATTACCTAAGGGTAACACATTAAGTGCTACTTAATGGTGAGGTTTAATGGTATGTGTGAGGAAAAGGAAGAGGAGGAAAAGTAAGAAGACTACGAGGAGTAGGAAGAAGAGTAGTATGAAAAGGATTAGGTGAAGGATGAGGAGAAAGAGAGAGGATGTTTATACAATATTCCGTGGTTACCACACACACACACACACACACACACACACACACACACACACACACTACTACTACTACTACTACTACTACTTTGCTGTCACTCCGAATCGAGTATGACGGTCATCCAACTGTGATAAATTGATATCAGTTATAAAGGATGTCACCTTCGTTAGTGAGTTCTGAGGTGACTAAAGAGGCCGATACGGGACCGGTGGGGGTGTCCACAGATGTTGCACATGTGCAGGGCTACATCTAGTGAGGGAAGGGCGGTGGCAGTCTTTCCGGCGTTGGCACTTATCTACCTCGTTATGCAGTCGGGCTAACTTGAAAGTATTGACACCTTCTCGTGTGGTGTTCAACCAAGCATTACGGTGTGGAGTAATCGTCTCCCAGGTGAGGGGCGTCGATAAGAAACTTTTTCAGGTTTGTCTTAAGACTAAGCTTATACCTTTTCAGTTGCCCATGTGACTGTATAGTAGCTGCTTTGGCAGTCTACTGTCTTCCATGCAGGTAACATGGCCAGTCCATCATAGTTGTTCATGGATAATGGTAGCCTCGATGTTCCTACAGCTGGTGTCAGCAAGGATACTGGCATTTGTTCTCTTGTCTTCCCAGCGAACTGAGAGGATGGAAGATAGACTACGTTGATGAAAATCTTAAAGTACCTTGAGGTGCCTCCTGTATGTGACTCATGTCTCGCTGCCATATAGCAGGGTGGGGCGGACCACTGCTGGATATACGTGCAACTTGTAGATAATTTCAGCTACCTAAAGCTGAAGACACGGGTACGGGGTTCGGAGTCTGCCAAAGGCTTGAGATGAACATCTGATCCGATGTTGAATTTCTTCATCGATGTCTGCGGTGGAGGAGAGGCTTGAGCCGAGATACTGAAAGTGGGTAACATTAGAGAGGGTAGTACCTTTAAGCTGAATGGATGGTGGAGATGTGGCTGAACCAGGGGCAGGCTGAAAGATAATCTGAGTCACGTACAGTACATTCACCTCAAAGCTGAAGTGTGCATACGCATCTGCGTAGGTGTTCAGTATCTCCTGTAGGTCGCGTCCAGTGAGAGTGACACGGGTGAGGTCGTCTTCATACTGAAGTTCAGTAATGGAAACTGCCGACACCTTTGTTCCTGTTTGGAGTCGTCTTATGTTGAAAAGACCCTTCATCCGGTACTGGATGTCCAACCGCTGGCTAAATTGGCTCTGGCACGAGTAAGGAAGGCAGCCAAGATTGGATGGGGAAGAACTCTGACTGGGTGCCATTGTGTAGGACACTGCCGGTCATGCCATCTTGGAGTTGCTTCACAATGGCGATGAATTTTGGTGGGCAGCCAAAACGCCTGAGGGTCTCCTATAAGGCTTCCCTGTTGACCGAGTCGAAAGCCTTGGTTAGGTCGATGAAGGCCACGTGCAGGTCACGACGCTGTTCTCTGCACTTTTCCTGTAACTGGCGGGCAACAAAGATCATGTCAGTGGTGCCACGTGATGGTCTAATCCTCATTTGAGATTTTGAGAAGAAGTTTTCCACCTCAGGAAGAAGTCTGTTTAGGAGGATTCAGGCGATAATCGTACCAGCTACGAAAAGCAGGAAGATCCCGCTGTAGTTGCTACACTCTGACTGCTCTCCCTTGTTCTTATTAACATTGACGATGGAGGCATCTTTAAGAGCTCGGGGATTTCCTCTTTTACCCACTTATTCTCCAGGAGAGAGTGGAGGCTGCTGGTAAGCTGAGGTCTTCCTAATTTATACACTTCGGCTGGAATTCCATAAGGCCTTGAGGCGTTGTTATTTTACATCTGTTTGATGACAGTAGCTACCTCATCCAGGGATGGCGGATTGTTAAGATGGGTCAGTTGTGGATGCTTAAGGACCTGGTGGGCAGTCAGGGCATCCACATCGGCGTTTCAGTTGAGCAGCGAATGGTATTGCTTTTTCCAGCGCTGAAGGATGTTTTCTTCATCTTTAATTAGGAAATTACCGTCGGATGAGCAGAGTGGGGCTGCACCATGAGTGATTGGCCTATAAAATGTTTTAGTTGAATTGAGCAATTCGCGCATCTTGTGTTGATCAGCATGTTTTTGTGTATCACTTACTTTATTTTTAAACCAGTCGTTCTTTAGGTTACCAAGTTCGCGCTGGGCCGTCGCTTTCTTCTTGCAGAAGGTATCAGCTTTGATCAGAGACTGAGGGTTGTTCTGCCAGTCAGTTAAAGCAGCACGTTTATCATCCACGAGTACGTTTATTTCCGGATCATTTTCATTAAACCAGTCCTGGTGTATTCTTTCGATCTGGCCGAGGGTCTCTCACACACACACACACACACACACACACACATCTATAATGCATATTAATATACATATCAACGCTCATGCATACCTATTTACACAACACACACACACACACACACACACACACACACACACACACACACACACACACGCACACACACAATTAAGGTGGATCAAATTCACCTGCAACAGCTAGTAATTACAACACATAACTGAACCATATTAAACCGTCAAATATTAACCTTTACACACTGTCCAATCATGACTGGTATATATGACTCTAAATTAGGAACTTATACGATCGTTTCAGGGGATTCATTGGTGGTACGATACTGTTCTTGTCACTACTTGTGTATAATAGACTAATAGTGTGTGTGTGTGTGTGTGTGTGTGTGTGTACAGGACACGTTAGTGGTGTGTCATGAGCGTATTGGAGATGCACAGTGTGTTTATGTGTGCACAGGGAACGTTTGTTATGTGTGTATTGGACTAGACATTGCCTGAGTGTACACCGATAATAACAAACAGTATCGTGTCACACATTATGAACCCCAAAAATGATCCCTTTAAATGCTAATTATATTAGCAATTACCTTATAAATACGAAGGTACTTTAGTCATATATTCAAGACAGTTTAATTGGGAAACTGATGAAGGTGTTAATTATAATTTAGTCGTTAATTTAATGATTGTACAAAGAAATAAATGAGGAAATTAATTGAATAGTTCTGCGTACCTGGAAATGTTAAGAGTTTGAGGCGTTCTTTTGCAAGTTGAATTAGTTTGTTAATTACTTGTTGGTGTTAATGGATTGACATTTAAATGGGTAGATAGATGACTATGAAGGTGGAGGAATATAGCAACAGATAAGTGAATGATCAGTGAGGTATAGGTTGATAGAAAGATAGGCAGATAAACAGATAAAAAGATAAGTAGAATGACATATAAAGTGACAGAATTATAAGGATAGACAAGAAACTAAAGATATCACTTGATAAATGGATAATAGACTGATTGATGCGTAGACAGACAGATATACAGGTACATATAGAGATACGTTCAATATACATCGCTCTTTCTCCTGTATCATGCCGTCAATAAAATAAGAAGTAAAAAAAATAAAAAAATAAAAGCACTATTTTTGGTAAATTTATATTTTCTTGCCCCAAAAGTGGCAGAGATATTACCCGGACAAGGAATTAAGAAAAGACAAACAAACAAACAAACAAATGAACAGACAAATAGAATAACCATTGAACCCCCCCCCACCCCTTGTCGGCACCTGGAAACACAGTATAGGAAGGAGGGAGAGGCGGTGTACATTAAACAGACAAATACATCCATACATAATTCGAGCGATAGACAGACTCATACATAATTATCGTTATGTATAACAGTACATTGCGAGAATAAGAGGCAGACAAGGGCAAACAGCCAATGATCAATCCATGTATATGGCGCAAGTAACAAGATCAATAGATTAAAAGATATTGTAACCGCTAGACTAAGGTTGGGATAAAAGTACCTTACCTCTGGCAGTATGTCCCCCAAGAAGATGAGAACAAAACTAAATGTAAACAGTGTGTCCACACTCTCCAACACTACGTCTTAGACTGTCAGAAGATAGAACCTTTCAGGGACAGGTCAGAGTACAGTGTGTGTGAGACAACACTTTATCTCTAACTGCAAGATGTCTTTCATATTAGATTGCATCCACTTATTTTAACCTAGTAGCTAAATCACTTCTTATATATAGAGCTAGACACACAATGTGTTTGAATACCTCTCCCGTAGATGTGAATAACAAAGTGTGGAACAAACATAATAAGTACGGCCACACGCTGCAGTATGTTGTTATTCACGCAGGTTTATATAAGTCAGCCTCTATGAACAGAACCAAATAATGCATTGGAAAGACTTGTAATATTCAATGCCATAATATCCTGACCACAGGGGTCTGTTATACACACCCTTTGTGGCCTGTACTCTGTAATCCTTTTGTGCTACCGCTCACAGGATGAGTATGGCACAATGAAAAACATCAGATAGATAGACTCAACACAGATAGATAGGAGCGTAAATAAAATAGTAGGCAGATGAATTAATAGATTGGTAGACAAATTGATAAAGTGATAACTGGACTACATTCAGGAAAAACTCTCATACCGAAATTAGTCGAAAAAATCAAAGAAAAAAAATATTATGTGTCAACTGTGAGTGATGCTATAATGCCAACATGATACCAATTCGTCAAATACACAGCGATTATTACACATTTTTTTTCTCCCCAAATATCCCTGTTATGGTGTAAAATTCCGTATCTCTGTTATGATGCACAATTACGTTATTTTTTGTGATGTACAATTACGTTATCTGTTATGATGCACAACTACGTTTTCTGTTATGTTGTTGAAATTCGTTATCCGTTATGATATACAACTACGTTATCTGTTATGATGTACAATTACTTTATCTTTTGTGATGTTCAATTACGTTATCCGTTATGATGTACAACTATGTTATCTGTTATAATGAACAACTACGCTATCTGATATAATGCACAATTACTTTATCTTTTGTGATGTTCAATTACGTTATCTGTTATGATGTACAACTACATTATCGTATATGATGCACAACTACGTTATCAGTTATGATGTACAACTACGTTATCTGTTATGATGTACAACTACGTTATCTGATATGATGTACAACTACATTATCTTATATTATGTACAACTACCTTATTAGTTATGATGTACAACTACGTTATCTGTTATGATGTACAACTACATTATCTGTTATGATGTACAACTACGTTATCTGATATGATGTACAACTACGTTATCTTATATGATGTACAACTACGTTATCAGTTCTGACGTACAACTACGTTATCTGTTATGATGTACAACTACGTTATCTGTTTTGATGTACAACTACGTTATCTGTTATGATGTACAACTACGTTATCTGTTTTGATGTACAACTACGTTATCTGTTATGATGTACAACTACATTATCTGTTATGATGTACAACTACGTTATCTGTTATGATCTGTTATCTGATGTACAACTACGTTATCTGTTATGATGTACAATTACGTTATCTGTTATGATGTACAACTACATTATCTGTTATGATGTACAACTACGTTATCTGTTATGATGCACAAATACGTTATCTGTTGTGATGTACAACTACATTATCTGTTATGATGTACAACTACGTTATCTGTTATGATGTACAACTACATTATCTGTTCTGATGTACAACTACGTTATCTGTTATGATGTACAATTACGTTATCTGTTATGATGTACAATTACGTTATCTGTTATGATGTACAACTACGTTATCTGTTATGATGCACAAATACGTTATCTGTTGTGATGTACAACTACATTATCTGTTATGATGTACAACTACATTATCTGTTATGATGTACAGTACAACTACGTTATCTGTTATGATGTACAACTACGTTATCTGTTATGATGTACAACTACATTATCTGTTATGATGTACAATTACGTTATCTGTTATGATGTACAACTACATTATCTGTTATGATGTACAACTACGTTATCTGTTATGATGTACAACTACGTTATCTGTTATGATGCACAAATACGTTATCTGTTGTGATGTACAACTACATTATCTGTTATGATGTACATCTACGTTATCTGATATGATGTACCACTACGTTATCTTATATGATGTACAACTACGTTATCTGTTATGATGTACAGTACAACTACGTTATCTGTTATGATGTACAACTACGTTATCTGTTATGATGTGCAACTACATTATCTGTTATGATGTACAACTACATTATCTGTTATGATGTACAACTACATTATCTGTTATGATGTACAGTACAACTACGTTATCTGTTATGATGTACAACTACGTTATCTGTTATGATGTACAACTACATTATCTATTATGATGTACAACTACATTATCTGTTATGATGTACAGTACAACTACGTTATCTGTTATGATGCACAACTACGTTATTTGTTATGATGTACAACTACATTATCTGTTATGATGTACAACTACGTTTTCTGTTATGATGTACAACTACGTTATCTGTTATGATGTACAACTACATTATCTGTTATGATGTACAACTACATTATGTGTTATGATGTACAACTACATTATCTATTATGATGTACAACTACATTATCTGTTATGATGTACAGTACAACTACGTTATCTGTTATGATGCACAACTACATTATGTGTTATGATGTACAACTACGTTATCTGTTATGATGTACAACTACATTATCTGTTATGATGTACAACTACGTTTTCTGTTATGATGTACAACTACATTATCTGTTATGATGTACAACTACGTTTTCTGTTATGATGTACAACTACATTATCTGTTATGATGTACAAGTACATTATCTGTTATGATGTACAACTACATTATCTGTTATGATGTACAACTACGTTTTCTGTTATGATGTACAACTACATTATGTGTTATGATGTACAACTACGTTATCTGTTATGATGTACAACTACATTATCTGTTATGATGTACAACTACGTTTTCTGTTATGATGTACAACTACATTATCTGTTATGATGTACAACTACGTTTTCTGTTATGATGTACAACTACATTATCTGTTATGATGTACAAGTACATTATCTGTTATGATGTACAACTACATTATCTGTTATGATGTACAACTACGTTTTCTGTTATGATGTACAACTACATTATGTGTTATGATGTACAACTACGTTATCTGTTATGATGTACAACTACATTATCTGTTATGATGTACAACTACGTTTTCTGTTATGATGTACAACTACATTATCTGTTATGATGTACAACTACGTTATCTGTTATGATGTACAACTACATTATCTGTTATGATGTACAACTACGTTTTCTGTTATGATGTACAACTACATTATCTGTTATGATGTACAACTACATTATCGCTATCTGATATAATGCACAATTACTTTATCTTTTGTGATGTTCAATTACGTTATCTGTTATGATGTACAACTACATTATCGTATATGATGCACAACTACGTTATCAGTTATGATGTACAACTACGTTATCTGTTATGATGTACAACTACGTTATCTGATATGATGTACAACTACATTATCTTATATTATGTACAACTACCTTATTAGTTATGATGTACAACTACGTTATCTGTTATGATGTACAACTACATTATCTGTTATGATGTACAACTACGTTATCTGATATGATGTACAACTACGTTATCTTATATGATGTACAACTACGTTATCAGTTCTGACGTACAACTACGTTATCTGTTATGATGTACAACTACGTTATCTGTTTTGATGTACAACTACGTTATCTGTTATGATGTACAACTACGTTATCTGTTTTGATGTACAACTACGTTATCTGTTATGATGTACAACTACATTATCTGTTATGATGTACAACTACGTTATCTGTTATGATCTGTTATCTGATGTACAACTACGTTATCTGTTATGATGTACAATTACGTTATCTGTTATGATGTACAACTACATTATCTGTTATGATGTACAACTACGTTATCTGTTATGATGCACAAATACGTTATCTGTTGTGATGTACAACTACATTATCTGTTATGATGTACAACTACGTTATCTGTTATGATGTACAACTACATTATCTGTTCTGATGTACAACTACGTTATCTGTTATGATGTACAATTACGTTATCTGTTATGATGTACAATTACGTTATCTGTTATGATGTACAACTACGTTATCTGTTATGATGCACAAATACGTTATCTGTTGTGATGTACAACTACATTATCTGTTATGATGTACAACTACATTATCTGTTATGATGTACAGTACAACTACGTTATCTGTTATGATGTACAACTACGTTATCTGTTATGATGTACAACTACATTATCTGTTATGATGTACAATTACGTTATCTGTTATGATGTACAACTACATTATCTGTTATGATGTACAACTACGTTATCTGTTATGATGTACAACTACGTTATCTGTTATGATGCACAAATACGTTATCTGTTGTGATGTACAACTACATTATCTGTTATGATGTACATCTACGTTATCTGATATGATGTACCACTACGTTATCTTATATGATGTACAACTACGTTATCTGTTATGATGTACAGTACAACTACGTTATCTGTTATGATGTACAACTACGTTATCTGTTATGATGTGCAACTACATTATCTGTTATGATGTACAACTACATTATCTGTTATGATGTACAACTACATTATCTGTTATGATGTACCTAATTCTGTTATGATGTACTACATTACTATTACTTTTTATGCACTGTTTCTGTTATGATGTACAACTACATTATCTGTTATGATGTACCACTACGTTATCTGTTATGATGACCACTCATTATGTGTTATGATTACCTACATTATCTGTTATGATGTACAACTACGTTATGTGTTATGTGTACCTACGTTATCTGTTATGATGTACAACTACATTATCTGTTATGATATACCACTACGTTATCTGTTATGATGTACAACTGCATTATCTGTTATGATGTACAACTCCATTTATCTGTTATGATGTACCTACGTTATCTGTTATGATGCAACATTATCTGTTATGATGTACCTACATTATTGTTATGATGTACAACTACGTTATCTGTTATGATATACAACTACGTTATCTGTTATGATGTACAACTACGTTATCTGTTATGATGTACCTTCCATTTTATGATACTACGTTATCTGTTATGATAACAACTCGTTATCTGTTGCGTACTATTATGATGATGTACAACTACGTTATCTGTTATGATATACAACTACGTTATCTGTTATGATGTACAACTACGTTATCTGTTGTGATGTACACTACGTTATCTTTATGATGCTTCTACGTTATCTGTTATGATGTACATCTACGTTATCTGTTATGATGTAACACGTTATCTGTTGGATGTACTCCGTTATCATGATGTACAACTACGTTATCTGTTATGATGTACAACTACATTATCTGTTATGATGTACAACTACGTTATCTGTTATGATGTACAAGTACGTTATCTGTTATGATGTACAACTACGTTATCTGTTATGATGTACAACTACGTTATCTGTTATGATGGCGCTATTACTCAACATATTAAACCCGTAAATGAATGTCTTTTTGACCTAGTTATCAATCCTGTCACCTGTTGCCATATAGAGTTCATTGTTTATCAGGAGGTGGAGACAATTAGTGATGGCTGATCAAACAGTTATGATATATTGCGTAATCTACTGTGACACAATAATGGCTCGCTTCATTAAGCTTATATTTAAAGGGTTATTGTGGTCTACTGATACAGGTGAAGGTGACTCATTGTGGTGTTGGGGATGGTGCCGTAGGAGTTGTTATAGTCTGCCATTTTATTTATTTATTTATTTTAGTGCTTAGAGTTTGTTTAATTGTGGCTGTTATTTGTAATTCCTATTTTTCGGACGTCAGTGTGGGAAAAGTTTTAATAATTATAGATTTTACTCGTAATTCCATTATTTTGGATTATTTGGTGGTGGGTCAGCAGGGAGTGGTTGGGAGGGTGGATGAATAAAATATTAAATCATGTTAGGTTGAACATTTAATTTTTATTTTGTTTTCATCAGTTCGAGCAGGGAAAGACAATATCCGTGGAATTGAACCGTAAACTTAGCTACAGGTACCAAAAGTGTTCGCCTCTTTAAGAGACACATGATTATATTTATCTTATAGATGGAGGTATTAGTATACCTCTCAGCCTACTAGAGAGTTTCATCATGACCTCTGACTCAATATCTAATCCTGACCTTGAATCATTCTTCCCCCTGGCACTTATTCTTTCCACCAATTATCATTTAGTCCCTCCATCGGCCTCTTGGCACAATCACTAACCTGGTCTGATCACTACAGGATTGATTTTGATTTTGCCGCTTGCAGCGGCTACTTTATTGTGCACCCCACACTCATCCTGTGAGCGGTAGCGCAAAAGGATTACAGAGTAGGGTTTACAAAGGGTCATAATAATTAACCCCCGTTGTCAGGATATTATGGCACTGAATGTTACACAGTATTTCATTTACATTATTTGTTTAGTTCTATACACTACGTAAATGCGTAAAGTACAGCGTGTGAGGCAGTATGTCAGCTCACACTTTGTTGACCATTTACGTGGGAGGTATTCAAGCACATTGCATGTTGGTTCTGTACATGAAATTGATATGTATTACTAAAGTGCAAAAAGTGATACAATCTTTATGTCGGCTATCTTGCCATTAGAAG
The DNA here is from genome assembly GCF_018991925.1 of Homarus americanus. Classification (NCBI taxonomy): domain Eukaryota; kingdom Metazoa; phylum Arthropoda; class Malacostraca; order Decapoda; family Nephropidae; genus Homarus; species Homarus americanus. Next base: position 56,293 of record NW_024734384.1, on the reverse strand, counting down.
ATGAAGTGTTGTGCCATTTCACAATTAATGCTTGGACCTGTCCCTAAAGGTTCTATCTTCACACAGTCAGACGTGATATTCAAGTGTGTGGCCATATGTATATTACACACTTACATTAGTTTTTGTTTACATCTGCTTGAGGAACATGCTGTAAGGTGCCCATATCCTAACCTTAGTCTAGCAGTTACAACATCAGCTAATCTAGTGATCTTGTGCTTGCTTCATATGTTTCACTATTTTGTCTTCTCATGGCACTCACATAAAGAAGATCGACTAGTGCCTGTTTGCACTTGTCTACTTACGTCAAACTCACATCAATAAGTCCTTTCTAATTACAGTTTAAGGGTTCTTTTTTGACAGACCAAATTGTAACGGTGTCTTTGTTGCGGGCAAGTTTGTGAGCATCAACTCTGTCTCATGTTTATGAAGGGCCTATGAGAGGATCCACAACAGTTTGGCCTGACACCCCCAGGTCAACAAGGCACTATATTTGTGTCTGGCTAGAACCCAAAGCGTGACAACCTGAGTCGAGTACCAAGGGCAAGTGGTGAGGATAGAGTCAAGTATTAGTGATGGACTGTCAATGACAGTGGGTTTCAAAGAAATGAATTTAACTGTGATGCCATGGCAAGATTCAGTTTGTGAAGTGGATGCCCAGTTAGCAAATTCCTGTCCTTTCTCCAATTATATTACCGTCAGGTTGGTCTGTAATAGCACTTCTGGCCCTCCCACAGGAGGTGTTTGAAGATCCATCAGTGTAGATGGTCGTGTTGATATTATCATCAGTCTGTAGAGTGTGTATGTGTTCAAGACTCCTCAATTTGGCAGTGTATTTGGAGATAAAAGGCTGTATAATTAATTTTTGACGGATACGTCGGAATTGTGATATCGAGGGAACTGTCACTTAGGGTGGCAGGAAGCGCTGTTGTGTCTCAACTTTGTACAGGTGGTCTAGTCCAGCATCTTCGCTATGTGTAGCTGGCAGTTTGAATCCAGCTTTGAACTCAGTAGTCCCCATGGTTCATACATTCTAGCAATTTTGAAACAATGTTATCAGGGGATCTACACCAAAAGCCTCCCAGGGCTATCATGAGGTTGACAATTGTTCTTTCTTTACTGGAATTTCCTGGTTCTTTTCCTCGTAATAAATACTTTGGTGCTCATGGGACATCTAGGATAATTCTAGAGGAAAGCTTTATTTTTGCATTTTCTCAAACGTCAACGCCTTTCCCGTCACGAATGACCAAGGCTGGTGCGTATTAATCTATCAGAGATCGCCACTGCTTCGGTACATTGTTTAACAATTCTATGTTAACACCATAGTGCGGGCTGTACCCCACTACGCCTAGGGTCCTCGATCTGTCAGTACATTGGCGGGTTAGCTGTTGTGGCAGAGTAGGTACAAGGGACAGAGCTTATGAATATTTAAAGAAGAAACACAAGTCAATAGATGTTGTTACTATCTTGAACTTGGCGAGACCGCGTTGCAGTTCAACTTGTTTGTTGAACATATGAATTTTGTCAGTGGAGATAATATGACCGGGTGTTCACGGGCTGCGTATACATGGTTCGGTGGTTTGCATTTCACGATAAGGTTTAGTATGTATAAAATAATAATCAGCATAGCTGATTGAAGATAATGCTGGGGTTGTCACAGTATTAAATTTAATAATGCATTCATGAAGACATTGAACAAAGTGGGGCTAAGTACTCCACCTTGAGGGTGTAAGTTGCATATCTTTATACTTTAACCTGAAACTGTTGTAGCCCTTCTGTTGGTTGATATACTTATCCAATGTAACAGCCTACCTCCTATATCCATTTGGCTGAATTGGTACAATATCAGTTGCCTATTGGCAATATCAAATGCAGCTTTAGGTCAAAAGAAATGTAATTAATATCACTGTGCCTTCATCACCACTTACTGAATTGGAATGTGTTGATACAGTGCTCTTACACTTTACCATGGGTGAAAGCCATTTTATGCCCAAGAACCTGCATGTTCTACAGTTCACCTCCTCGAAGTCTGCAGGAGCCTTCTACTCTCAAAGAGTTTTGCCCCCAGGCAGCTGGTTAGTGATATGGGACTGAGGCATCGAGGCGCTACTGGTTTCGGTATTGGTACAACAATACTGCTGTACATTCCATGATGTGGGTAGTTGGCCTCGGCATGACTCATATTGTACAATACCAACAGTTGCCTGTACGCCCAGTAGTCTAATGATGTTGTAGAGCTCCGTCCTCTCAGGAAGTAAGACCTACCCCTGGCGAGACGTCAACTCCACTCAGTATATGGAACATCACCTCATCGTGCTGTTTGCCCAGCATAAAATGTCAGATTACTTCTCTCTACAGACTTCGCATCAAGAGTCCCCAGGTCTAACTTGTATATGTCGCCAACTCAAACTACCAGACACACTTTGTTATTAGCTCATTCGACTTTTGCAGAAGGGGTTTGGATGGGAGCAGTGTCTTCTGTTTTACCTCTGATTATGTTTTATGTCTTTCCAGGCTTTGCTGGGGATGTAATAGTGGTTCAGGCTGTTGTATATATCTCCCTTACATTTTGGTATTAGTTTTACGTTCCCTGACAGCAACAAGGGAAGCTTGATACCAATTGTAACATTTGAGGTGTTCTAATTTGTCTGTGTACCCTTACCCCCTCTGACCCTAGCCCTGGGTTTTTCAGCTCAGGGTCATTATAACACTGCTGTTACTATTTACAGAAGCATTATACTGACCCACGTTTCTCTCTTTTTTGGAGCATTATTTTGGTGAAGTATGCATAAGTCCTATCTATCAGATCGTCATGGAAACTTTGGTAGAAACTGTCGGAAACATGGTCCTTATACCAGTCATGGATAAAGTCTATGAACTAACTATGTTCTTACTTGACTGATTCTACATCTGTTGGTTTTACCACTGCAGTGGGGTGTCATTGGCTACATGTATACTAAGCAGCAGTTGGGCTGTGGTCAGACATGGATCAGTGACAACATCAGAGCTATGAGTTGTGTATGATAGATTAAAAGCCAATACATTTGTCTAAGACCCCCATACAGATGTATGTTGGTTCGTATTACTATAATTTGAACATCTTAAAAAGCCTATGCGCTGAGAGGTGAGATCGTCTCCTACCATTGGTGTTCACACTAATTTCTTGTGTCTAGTGTTTCAGGAAGGTCACTTGGCATCAGGGCCAGGCTCCCAGTGTGTAAAAAGTCTGGGAGATCTGTGTACAAGCTGATCCCAGAGGGCATGAGCGTTTAGCACGTTATATGAGTTACCCAGAACGGATAGTGATCCCATAAGTACTGAAGGATTTATTAGTCACGGATAAGAGAATTTTGTGCAGGGGGTAACTGTAACATACATCAAACATGACGGCAAATTGAACTGGATCTGTATACACACATATAATTGGGCGAACTGGGTGGGGCTTACCATTAGGTGTGAGGAACTCCTGCAGACACACAATATCCGATGTCCTCAATCACACCTTTGTGGTGTAGGTCAGGGTATCGTTTCTGAGATGAGATGTTCCAACTCATCACCTTCACCACTCTGTATCTTGTCTGAGTATTAACACTGGCCATTGTAAATGTATTTGGAACTTTGTCTGGCTAACACTGGCCATTATGAAATGTGTTGGAAAGAAAGCAAAAGGCTTTGTGTGATACTGTTCTTTTCTGCACTGCCTGCTTCCTTCAACAGGCCAGTAACCTTGACTTCTGGGCATGTGGCTCAACAATTGTTGTATTTCAAGTGGCGGAACAACAACAACACACTTTTGGTTATACTCAACCACCAACTTCTGTTTGTGTTTGACACTCTTCTGACCACATGTCCACAGAGCATCAGTAGAACTGTTACCAGTATCACTATTTTTTCACCTCTGCACGTGGACACTAGTTCCTGATGGGTCTTGAGTTTCCATCTGGTACTGACATCTGAATGTCTTCTAGTTTGACTTATAATTTTTCCGTAACTGCTACCATGTTGGTGTTTTTCCTTTGAGTGTATCTGCAAGGCTCTCGTAACATTTCAGTTTGAGCTGCTAGAAACTGAGCTTTGAGTTCTTAATTTTCATTTTTCAAATCACGATTTCTTCAAATTGTGTGCGTGTTCACAGAATTAATATTTGCAGCTACCTGTTGTGTCATTCACGTCATGTTGCCCCATACCCAGTCTTTCGATGACTGGCAGGTGAAGTGATCCTGGAGGCTTTGGTGGGGAGGGCAGGCCCGGGGTTGGCCGTGGGGAGTACCTAACAGCATTAGTGTTTCTTGAGACCTGCCTGGGTGGCAGGTCACAGGTGTGGGGCTCTAGAAGAACGGTCAGGGGTGCCATACAGGAACTCCAACTGTTTTTGCGAGATTAATACACTTCTGTTGGATGACACCCCTTGAGCAACTATATCTGCAAACCATGGTGCATGTTCCCTTGAGCAGAGACCACCACGGCTTAGTCAGAGAGGGCCATAACCGGGCCCATGGCCCCTGGTGCTGACAGTTATGGCCTGCCACCTCCAGTTGGGGGCTGATAAGAGAGTTACCTTCAAGAATTGTTGAGCACCGGACTCCGAATGGTCTTGGGTGAGTCTTCGACCAACCCAGTCTGTGACTGCATTCTTGCCCTGAGTCACTTCGTCCTTCTGATGTGGGGATGAGCTTCTAGTAGTGTAAGGGGTCTGGTACTGGTCAGGCCCTGATTAGATGGTTTCTTGCTCGATGTGGATTTGGATGATTGTTTCCTTGTTGTTCCCTTAATATATTGGTGAGAGATCCTGTATGACTGCTGGGTCGTTTCTAATCAGAGACATGATCTTGGCATAGCTCAGACTTCCGACTCAAGCCTCTGGGTGTTTGTCTTCCATCGTTCTTTGGAATACTTGTCACCAGGTGATTAGCACCTTCAGGAAGTAATCTTACCTCTCATGGGGTTTGAGTTGTAGTTGATGGTCTCTAAGAAAGGTCTTTCTGCCTTTCGTCCTTCCGCTTGTTTCCTGGACTGAACTAGTTGAAAGCCATCCTCGTTGGTGTCCAGATTAGCACCACAGTCGCCTGGCTCCTCAGTGCATCAGGAGGTTAAAGCGAGTAGCTACCTGGGTCACCAGTCAACTCAGACACCAGGTGGAGTTAGACTCGACTTATATGCCCCTAGGTCCAGAGGCAAGGACTGCTTGGCACTCCTAGGAAGTCAACCCCAGTGGTTGAGAGCATAACCTCTCTCCAGAAGGACGAGAGACTAGCATCTACAGCAAGGTGTCAGGAGGCCGACCCAGGCCTCCGCGGAGAGATGTGGTGTCAGGGACTAAAGGTAACAGGGTATTCTCAGTTTAAACACTTTTATTACACTACACTTGCTATTAATAGTATCTCTGTTTCGGACAAATGCAAATTATCAAAGTCAATTGCGTTTAAAAGAACCCAACAACCTTTTCTGAGGAGGGGGGTTGTGCCAAACAGCCCTCACCTATAAGCCGAGAGCAGCTGACCGAGGTATAGGCCTTGCCTCGCGGGCACCTACACCTACACACGACACAGTGCTCAACCCACGGTAGTTCACTTGTTATACAGGCAACATATTTGCAGTTGTTGACCTATCCCCACCCTACTGGGTGGTGTTGTGTTATTTCGAAGTCAAGTGTGAAGCCGACCCACTGTTGTTCTCAGGGTGGACTGATTAGCACCTCCTTGTCAGGAGATGGCGGTCAGTTCCCAGGGGTGCTTATCTCACTGGTGAGTCACGGTTCTCACTGGTACTGTCTAGTACTGAATTCACTGGCTTAAACACTGTTCATAACCGTTCAACACTGGTTCCACTTCTTTCCGAAACGAAATGTCACTTTTGATTATGTTGATATCCCGGTGGTGAGGATGGGTCGGGGTGAGGGACGTGGGGAATGGGCCGAGCATTGGCCAAGTGTGAGAGCTGCTCAGCAGGAGCAGCGCCTAAATAGGTCTTGACCCTACGGTGGTCAGGTTATCACTACAGGAGGGGGGTGGGGGGGGTTACCAACTCACTCACGTACACTAGTCGATTACAATGCCCTCTCATCATAAAGGGCAAGATAATTATTTTTTTAATATAAATCAGAACTAAGGTAATAAGAACTAATTCAAGTTGATTACCTGCCGTATGCTAATTAGATACTGACCTCCAATCAATTACAATTACCTGCTTTGTTATACACCTGATTGTAAGTGTGATATCACCACCAGAATGATCAAAGAGAGTGATTTATTGCTGGGCTTTTGATCAAATTAGTTACTGTGTTGACCCCCAGCTCGTAAACATACATATTATCTCTTTGTTTTTCGTTGATAATTTGTTTATATGTTTCCTTATCAGTCTGTGGCCTTGTGGCTCTGTTGTGTTTGTTGATGATGTAGTGACTGTTACCTAGCTGGTCTCTGTGAACAATTGATACACACAAACACACACACACACACACACACACGCACACACACACACACACGAGCAGTTTTTGTTATTGACTTTGTTTCATTTCTTATTTTTGCTATTGGTAATATTTATGTTTGTTATTGTCCTTGTTACTGTTGTTGTGAGTTTTGTAGTAAGTTCTGTTTTCGTCGTTGTTTTTGTTGTTTTTTGGAGGGTTGAAATTGTTGCTGTTGTTATTTTTTTTGTCTCTGTCATTGTTGTTGTGGCTGGAATTTTAGTTGTATTTGTTGTTAATGTCATCGTAGCTAGTATTGTTGATGTGCAGCTACAGGTGACCTCAAGTAGCAACGACCACGACATGACCTTGACCGTCTGAGTCAGGTAAATCGCTTGGCTTGTCTGGTGTAGAGTCAACTGATGTTAGGAGGATTTTGTGTATAGTGAATAGGTAAAGTTGGTTCACCTGTAGTATTGTAGTTTGGCTGAAGTGAATACCAATTTGGTATAAGTTGTTTGCGATGGGTAGTCGGGAAGGTTATACTAATGATGTTATGATGTTATTGCATTTTTTCGGTTTACATGTATATATATATTCATATGCATATGAATTACTGTATGTATTTGAATACCGGTATGTATGAATAAATATATTTGTATGTTTTCTGGAAAGAATTACACAAACACACACAAAGCGCCAGTGCACACACACACACACACTACATCCTTGACCACTGGAAAGTCAAGACCTATCAGGCGCTGCTGCGCAGCTGCCCCCTTTGCTCGGCCCCATTCCCAAGTCCTTCTCCCCGACCCATCCTCACCACCGGGATATCTACATAATCAAAAGTAACAATTTTGCTCCGGAAAGAAGTGGGATCAGTGTTGAACAGTAGTGAACAGTGTTTAAACCAGTGAATTCAGCACCAGACAGTACCAGTGAGAGCTGCGACCCACCAGTGAGATAAGCACCCCTGGGGACTAACCACCATCTTCTGACTAGGAGGTGCTAATCCGTCCACCCTGGGAACAACAGTGGGCCGGCCGGCTATGCACCTGACTACGAGATAACACAACATCACCGAGGAGAGTGAGGTACTATGACACCACCCCACACCACACGGTGTCCCCATGACCACGTGAGGTCCTTCATATCAACACCGAGGACGAGTCATTATACCACATGAACACCGCACCACACGGTGTCTCCATGACCACGTGAGGTCCTTCTTCCTAGACGCAGTACAGGAAATTTTTTGAAACAACTAATTACAGAACCTACTAGAGGTAACAGTATATTAGACCTAGCATTAACAAATAAAGAAAATATTATCAGAGGTATCACAATAGGGGAAGAACTAGGGAACAGTGATCACAGAGGAATTAGGTTCACCCTAAATTGGGAACTAAAAACAATAGCAATATGCTCAGAGTCCCAAACTTTCGATTGGCGGATTATCAGGGGTTAACAAGATACCTAGGTGAGGTCGCCTGGGAACAGTCAGGTCAGTCCCCAGTAGGAACGGGTGAGGTCACAGGTGACACAGCAATTGATCATGACTATAATATATTCACTCGTATACTATGTAAAGCACAAGAACAAAATATACCATACAGAAAAATTAGGTCAAATAAGAATGAGCCAAGGTGGATGACCAGAAAACTTAAACATGACATAGGAATAAAGAAAGGAATTTATAAGAAATTAAAGGGAGGGGAGGAACAGCTCAGAAATAGGTATAATGAACTATCTAGGAATGTTAAGAAAAATGTAAGGAAGGCAAAGGGGGACTACAAAATCAGGATAGTAAGAGAATCCAAGGCGAATCCCAAGGGATTTTTCCAGGTATATAGGAACAAAGTTGGGCCTTTAAAGTCAGGGAGGGGGAAGTGATCGATGACAGTGGGGAAATAAGCAAAACATTAAACAGCTACTTTTTATCAGTTTTCACAGAAGAAATTGACGAGGAAATTCCAGAGGTGGAACTGATATTTAGGGGAAATGAAGAAGAGAAATTAAAGAATATCACTATCAGAAAAGAGGATGTTCTTAAGAAGATATATAAATTATAGAAGACAAAATCCCCAGGGCCGGATGAAATTTTCCCTAGAGTTTAGAAAGAGTGTAAGGAACAGATTAGCTGACCCCTCGTAAATTTATTTACAAAATCATTAGACACGGGAGTTGTGCCAGACTAGTGGAAACAGGCAAATGTAGTACCCATATTCAAGAAGTGAGACAGGGCATCAGCGTCAAATTACCGGCCGATTAGTTTGACTTCAGTAGAAGGGAAATTTCTTGAATCAATTATAGCAAACAGGATCTGATCGCATTTAGAGACAAGCAAATTAATCTAAGACTCTCAACATGGGTTTACAAAGGGAAAATCTTGTCTAACAAATCTGCTGACGTTTTTTAGGAAAATCTTCGAGGTAGTAGATAATGACGAAAATTACGATGTTATTTACTTAGACTTTAGCAAAGCGTTTGACAGAGTACCTCAGCAGAGGCTTCTGAGAAAAGTTAAGGCTCATGGTATCGCGGGGAAAGTTTTAAATTGGATGAAATCATGGCTCACCGATAGAACACAGAGGGTCAGCGTAGATGGTGTTAAATCTGAGCAGGGTTCTGTAACCAGTGGGTTTTCCAGGGGGTCAGTACTGGGCCCACTCTTGTTCATAATCTACATAAACGATGCACAAACTGGGATCAGCAGTGACATAAGCAAGTTTGCGGATGACACCAAAAGTAGGGCAGCAGATTAATTCAGGGCAGGATGCAAATGCACTACAGGAGGATTTAAATAAACTGCACGAATGGTCAGAAAAATGGCAAATGAAATTCAACACCAGCAAGTGCAGAGTACTTAGTATTGGAAGAACAAATACTGTTAATGTATACAGCCTTAACAGCATCAACCTAGAGAAGTTGACTTGTGATAGAGACTTAGGGGTACTTGTAAGCCCGGACCTATGGCCTAGAAAACAGTGCGTTGATGTTCGAAATAAGGCAAACAGAGTATGCGGTTTTATATCTAGAAGTGTAAGTAATAAGAGTGCAGAGGTCTTATTGCAACTATATCTTGCACTAGTCAGGCTACATTTCGATTATGTGGTTCAGTTCTGGTGCCCTTATTATAGAATGGATATCAATTCACTGGAATCGGTGCAGCGGAGAATGACGAAAGTGATTCTGGAACTTAGAAACTTTCCATATCAAGATAGGATAAAGAAACTAAACTTGTATTCCCTAGAAAGACGAAGAGTGCGGGGAGATATGATAGAAGTACTTAAGTGGGTGAATTGAATCAATAAAGCGATATAGAAAAAGTTCTTATGAAATCCGAGCAGGTTAGGACTAGTAGCAACGGATTTAAGTTGGATAAGTATAGGTTTAGGAGGGAGATAGGAAGGAACTGGTTCACAAATAGGGTGGTGGACGAGTGGAACAAGCTTAGCATCTTTGTAGTAAGTGCTGGAATGCTGGAAAGTTTTAAAAGGAGGCATGCACAGGCCAACCAGCCTATTGCAGACTCCTTATTTTGTTATGTTCTTATGTTCTTATGTTCATATCAACACCTACGGACGAGTTACTACACTACTTGAACACCACACCACCCGGTGTCTCCATGACTCCGTGAGGTCCTTCATATCAACACCCGAGGACGAGTTACTGAACCACGAGGCCTATGTGACCTCACACAGTATGGCAAGAGACCAGCCTGGACCATCAGCTATAAACTAAAATAATTTGTATGTTCAGTTCATGTTCCTTCTCCTTTTAGTTATGAAAGCGTTTGTTAAACGACCCACCCACCCAATGTCTTTATATGTAATAAGTCATTTTTGTATATTTTCAGCCTTTGGGCTGCAGAGCTTTTTCAATAAACCGATATATATATATATATATATATATATATATATATATATATATATATATATATATATATATATATATATATATATATATATATATATATATATATATATAATCAACGACCTCACCAGCAAGGAATCGAACCCTCGACCTACTGGGTGGGACTAGGGAACGCTTACCGGCTAGACCACAAGGACACTAAAAGCAGTTCTAGACTCTGTTATATTTCACACAAAGCCTGTTCATCGAGCTGATGGTGCCGTGAACCTCATTGGGTTCGATTCCTTGCTGGTGAGGTCGTTGATTATATGTTCAAAGTCCGCGTGTTATATGGACTAAAAATGAAGTATATATATGTACCTCGCGTTTCATACCAGCTGGATTCGGTAAAATGCTACTGACACCACATACGAGGCACGGGCAGTTTCCCAATGATGTTCACGGCGCCATCAGCTCGATGAACAGGCTTTGTGTGAAATATAACAGAGTCTAGAACTGCTTTTAGTGTCCTTGTGGCCTAGCCGGTAAGCGTTCCCTAGTCCCACCCAGTAGGTCGAGGGTTCGATTCCTTGCTGGTGAGGTCGTTGATTATATGTTCAAAGTCCGCGTGTTATATGGACTAAAAATGAAGTATATATATATATATATATATATATATATTTATTTATTAGGATGGTCCTTATTTTTCAACTGTGGAATTTTTTACCACAGACACTGCTAAAAGTGTCCATTTAGGAGAAAAACATTGTGTGTAGAGTTATTTTTAAATATATTAATATTTAGAGGTTGCTCAAAGCTGTCAAATATTAAGTAATCGATGTAGTCGATTACTTTGTAGCCGATTACGCCCACCACTAGTGCGTCGCATTTGGCACGATTGTGGTGAGTTTTTGCTGGTCGTGATTGATGATTGGGGAAACTAGAAACAGTTCTGCAGAGTATTCTCATTATTAATTTATATTAATAGTTAATTTCTTTATTCCTCAGGTCAAAATGGCTAATGCAGGAGTAAAAACACGAGAAAATGTGTATTTGATAAAGACATTATGTGATAACATTACACGGGCTAAGTTACCTTCAAGCAGGCAAGTGTTACAGTATTTTTTAAGCCTGCATCGCATACAGAAAAAACCACCAGAGTGGCAGCTGGGGAAGTTAGACAAAGTTCTTCAATTTTGGACAAAAGCAAACATTCCCACACACCACAAACCAGATTGTGTGAATCAAGTGCACGAAATGTTTGACAAGTGGAGTAGTTTGTAAAAGAACTCTTCAAGAAAGACAGAAACTTAAAAGCAGAAAGAGAAAGAGTTCACTGATATATTTGAAGATCTCTTTGACATTGCACATGTGAATGCTTTGAATATGATGACAGTTCAGGAGAATAAGGATTTCCTTAATAGCGCAACGAGAAAAAGGGCGTCGTGGTGCAATGTCATCTCTTGACAAAGTATTCCTGAAAAGACAGAAACGACGAGAAAAAACTCTCAAGAAAGCAATGAAAAGCAAGTTGGCTGCAGACAGTGCAGAGGAAGAAGCCAAAAAATGCCAGGCCATCGGTGTCTTGGACAGCAGTAGTACGTCTTCTTCTGAGGAATCCAACCCAGTTCCTGGCCAATCAGCACTTCAAACTCCACCTACTGTCAAGAAGCGTGGGCGAAAAAAAGCTCTAACTCCAGAACTTTCTGCCGCATTAGATCGGACCAAGTCCTCAGATAGAATGGCCATGCACATTGTCACCCAAATTGCTCGGAGCCTTGGCCATGATGTCAGGGAATTGATTCTGAATCAATCAAGCATCAGGAGGAAACGTCAGCATCATCGCAGTAGCAGGGCAGCTGAAATCCTTTCAAACTTCAAACCAAAGTCAGTTTTAATTGTTCACTGAGATGGTAAATTGATGCCTCATTTGACGGGGCATGGGGGCCATGTTGACAGACTCCCAGTTTGTCTCAGGCAATGGCACCTCCCAACTTCTTGCTGTTCCAAAACTTCCCTCTGGTACCGGTGATGAACAAGCAAAAGCTGTTGTGAAGGCTTTGCAGCAATGGCACATTGCAGACATCGTGCATGGCATGTGTTTTGATACAACAAGCTCAAATACTGGTCACCACAAGGGTGCGTGTGTCAAAATTGAGCAGTTGCTGGGTCGTGATTTGCTATATTTTGCCTGCCGCCACCATGTACTAGAACTTGTAGCTGGAGCTGCTCTTGAAGCTGTAATGGGGCACTCAGCTGCTCCTGACATACAGCTGTTCCAAAGATTCCAAGCCAAATGGGAACAAATTGACAAGCAGAAGTTTGAAGACTCCTCCACCGACGATCTGGCAAAAGAATCGGTCAGAGCTGTTAGGGAAGATCTAGCCAACTTCATTGAGAAGGCTCTATTGGAGACACAGCTTCGGGATGATTATCGAGAGCTGCTAGAGCTGGCCTCCATCTTCCTTGGCGCATCACCTTCTCGGGGAGTACGATTTTATGCTCCTGGTGCAATGTACCAAGCACGATGGATGGCAAAGACCATTTATTCCTTCAAAGTGTGGTTATTCCGTTCTCAGTTTAAGCTTACTCCAAAGAGAACAGAGGACTAAGAGATTTGTGCATTTTCTTTGCCCGAATATATGTGAAGGCTTAGACAACTGCTCCACTTGCTGCAAAGGCAACAAAAGGAGATCTGATGTTGCTTAAAGCACTACAAGATTACAGTACCATCAGCGATGCCATATCAAATGCAACTTTCCACAAAATGATGAGACACCTTTGGTACTTGTCAGAGGAGAGTTGGTTGCATTGGCCTTCTTTGATGACGATGTTCTCCCAGCAGTGAAGGACCGCATGTTGGACGCTATGAACATCGTTATTGGAGAAGAAAAGCATGTCAAACGGGTTACAATCAATCCAGACACACTCCAAGTGAAGAACCTATATAATTTCACGACAAAGAACACAAAGTCATTTTTCAAAAAGCTCAACTTGAATACAGATTTCCTGGCCCTCCCAGTAGAACAGTGGAAAGATGATCCTGGCTTCCAAAATGCAAAAGCCAGTGTACAAGCTTTGTCTGTGATCAATGATCATGCAGAAAGAGGAGTAGTCTTAGTCCAAGATTTCTCAGGACGCATCACCAAGGACGAACAGCAACTGCAGTATCTACTGCAGGCACTTGCTGACCACAGGAAATCATTCCCTAATGCCCTCAAGCAGACCTTACTGGGCGACAAAGAGTGAGACTGGTCCTCATGCGACCCCTGCCTTGAGCAGCTAATACCCACTTAGACTAAGTGGGGGGGGGCGGGGGCAGGCTTGGGGGCTACGAAATGATGTGTTATGAACATTAAGCATAGGCATAATGTTGTTAAATTTCATTTGACTTGAGCAACCTCTAATCATTAAGGTATTTAAAAAAATATTTTACAGGCAATGTTTCTACCCAAAATGGAAACTTTTGAAAGGGTCTGTGACAAAAAAATGGCAAATTTTGTTTTTTGCCCCAAAATAAGGACCATCCTAATATATATATATATATATATATATATATATATATATATATATATATATATATATATATATATATATATATATATATATATATATATATATATATATATATATATATATATATATATATAAATATATATACCTTGATAAAATCACATAGGGAAAAGGGAAATATGGAGCACCTTAGCTTTAGTCTTTATTCAAGACATCTTCAGAGGCAACTGAATTACATGGACAGAGAGAGGCTTAAGTACACAGGGTGACCTTACTAAACATGAGGTCAGGTCATTTGACTATTGAACATGATACTTTTCTCTAATTGATAGAGTTATGCGTTACTGACAATGTGCTTAGAGCAAATGGAAAGTTTTACAAGCAAGTATTTGGCATGAGCATGGGTAATTGTTTTTCTGCTCCTTTAGCCTGTATTTATATGGGGATTTTTGAGGCTAGATTACTACCCAATATAGGGGACTTTATTTCTCCATAGAATAGATATGTAGATGATGTTCTTTGTCTTTGGCCTAGAAACAGGGACCCATTGGAATTTTTAGATAAGCTTAATGATCTTGTCCCTAGTATTACATTCAAAATTGAAAGAGAAATAAATATATCCCTTCCATTTCTTCATATGCTTATCATTAGAAATGGTTATAACTATAAATTTAAGGTGTACAGAAAGCCTACACAGGTAGAGAGTTTCATACTTTTATATCGAGTCACCTGGAATCAACCAAAATATCAGTTTTCTGTTATGTTTTGAGATGTTTGCGTATTTGTGACACTGAATTTATTGATGAACAACTGAAACACAGTTTTCAAATGCCTTGATGTGTCTACTGCATGTGACCCATGTGTCGCTGCCATATAGAAGGGTGGGGAGGACCACTGCTAGATATACTTGTAACTTTGTCGATAATTTCACCTCTCTACAGCCAAAGAGACGGTTTTGGAGTCTGCCAAGGGCTTGAGATGCACATCTATTCCGATGTTGAATCTCTTCATTGATGTCCGCGGTGGTGGACAGGTGGGAGCCATGATACCGAAAGTGAGTAACATTAGAGAGGGTATTATCGTTAAACTGGATGGATGGTGGAGGTGTGGCTGAACCAGGGGCAGGCTCAAAGAGAATCTGAGTCTTACGTACAGGTGTGCACACACATCTGCGTAGGTGTTCATGATCTCTTGTAGGTCGCGTACAGTGTGAGTGACAGAGGTGAGGTCGTCTGCATACTGAAGCTCAGTAATGGAAGCTACCGACACCTTTGTTCCTGCCTGGAATCGTGTTATGTTGAAAAGGCCTTTCATCCGGTACTTGATGTCCACCCAGCTGGCTAAATTGGCAATGGCAAGAGTAAGGAAGGCAATAAAGAAAATGGAAAAGAGAGTTGGTGCCAGTACACCCTTGTTTGGATGGGGAAGCACTCAGACTGGGTGTCATTGTGCAGGACACTGCAGTGGAGTTGTCTCACACTGGCGATGAATTTGGGCGAGCAGCCAAAACGGCTGAGGGTCCACCAGAGGGCTTCCATGTTGACTGAGTCGAAGGCCTTGGTTAGGTCGATGAAAGCCATGTACAGGTCACAACGCTGTTGTCTACACTTTTCCTGTATCTGACGGGCAGTAAAGATAATGTCAGTGTTGCCACGTGATGGTCTAAAGCCACATTGAGATTCTGGGAGGAAGTTTTCCGCCTCAGGAATAAGTCTGTCTAGGAGGACTCGGCCATAATCTTGCCAGCTACGAACAGCAGCGAGATCCCGCAGTAGTTGTCACAGTCTGACCGGTTTCCCTTGTTCTTATAACTATTGGCGATCGAAGCGTCTTTAAGAGCATGGGGGATTTCCTCCTTTTCCCATATATTCTCCGGGAGAGAGTGGAGACGGCTGGTAAGCAGAGGTCCTCCTGCTTTGTACACCTCGACTGGGATTCCAACAGACCCTTAGACTTTGAAACTTTTCATCTGTTTAATGGTAGTAGCTACCTCATCCAGGGAAGGAAGTGGGTTGGCTCTGGATAATGAGGGACCTGCTGGGTAGTCAGGACATCCACATCGGTGTTTCAGTTGAGCAGTGAATAGTAGTGCTCTTTCCAGCGCTGAAGGAGGCCTTCGTCGTCTTTAATTATGGAGTTACCGTCGGATGAGCGGGGGGCGGGCTGCCCCACGCGATGAAGTTCCCCCTGTGCCGCCGCTTTCTTTTTGCGGAAGGTATGAGCTTTGGTCTGAGACTGAGAGTTGTTCTGCCAGTCAGTTAAAGCAGCACGTTTATCATGGACGAGTATATTGATTGCCGGGTCATTTTCATCAAACCAGTCCTGGAGTACTTTTACGGTCTGGCCGAGGGTCTCTCTGCAGGTTTTTGTCTGACAGTGTCGACACTCACACACACACACACACACACACACACACACACACACACACACACACACACACACATTATATAAATTTAGAAGTATTGACAAAAATCATGTGATCATAATAGAGGAGTATGATGGTGTCTCCCTAACACTATATACACAGTGATGAGTTACGACCCAATACCCCCTCATGGTCGTTCTATCTTGTCCTTATAATCCTTTTTCCATTTTTGTGGGGAAGGTGGGAGGGAGGGTGAGTAGGAATGAGGCAGGGAGGGAGGGAGGGTGAGCGGTAGGGAGGAAGGGAGAGGGTGAGTTGACGGGTGGATTGGAGGCAGGGAGGGAGGGTGAGTTAGAGGAAGGGAGGAAAAGAGGATGAGTGGAAGTGGATGGGAGACAGGGAGGGTGAATGGTAGGGAGAGTAAGTAGAAGGGAGACAGGGAGGGTGTGTGGGAAGGAGGGAGGCATGTAATGAAGGAAGTCAGGGAGAGCAAGTGGGAGGGAAGGAAGTCATGAAGGGTGAGTGGGAGAGAGGGGAAGAAGGCAGGGAAGGAGAGAGGATAAAACCCATTAACTTAATTACTTGTGTGTTGAAATACGTAACAATTGTTGGGTTGGGTTAATTTTGCTTTAATTAGGTTAGGTTGGATTTAGGTTAGGTTGGATTTAGGTTAGGGTTAGGTTGTGGTAAGATTAGGTTAGGTTACGTTACGGTACGTTATGGTAGGTTAGGTTAGGTTAGGTTAGGTTAGGTTTGTGATAAAATAAGACTATGCTGAAGACTATAAGTGAAATTTGAGTAGATAACATAATAGACTAACAGACGTACGACAGAAGACAAGTTTCTTCTAATGGTCACTTATAAGAAATCGACTCATTCAAAATGTAGTCCCCTTTTACAACTCATTCACAGAGATCCTTACAATATAATCACTCATAGATTGGCCTTTGAAAATTTAATATATATATATATATATATATATATATATATATATATATATATATATATATATATATATATATATATATATATATATATATATAATGCAATATCTTTTATTTCCTTATTCAAAGATAAACCTCCAGCAATTTAACCTTTTCTTACTCTCACCTGTTAAGAAAAAACGACAAACTTTCCCAGACACCACTTTGTATATCAGAGTAGGTCTGATTGCTCAAAGACCCGATTTTCTCAGCCAGGTGAAATAAAGAGAGAGAGAGAGAGAGATTATTGCTTGGATGGTGCTGTAGGTGCTTTAACTGTCACAATGTCTCATGCCCTAAAACAGACAATTCTTAATAAGTTCAGGTCCAATAATTATATCTTATGTAGTGAACATATGTAAATAGTACAGACTTAAGCTCACTAACAACATTTGAGTAACAACAATATCGTCTGGGTGTAGTGTTGTTATGAATCTAACATCATTATGTTAATGTTTACACTGGAAGTGTTGTTTGCAAACCTATCATCGTTAGGTTAATGTTTACTCTGGAAGTGTTGTTTGCAAATCTATCATCATTAGGTTAATGTTTACCCTGGTAGTGTTGTTTGCAAATCTATTATCGTTAGGTTAATGTTTACATACATGGCAAATACTTAGAGAAGAATCAAATGGTGGTTGTCGGCGGGAGCGTCAACAGGAACTGATTGGCACTGGTGTACTGTCAACATGAAATTACTGTACCGTCGTCATGAAGCCTTGGTAAATCATGTGACTATTGCTGCCTTTGGCAAGCAAAGGATTAATCTCCCCCTTCTCATCCTGATACACATTCATCCTAGCGTGGTAAGCCTCTTAGGTGTGTGTGTGTGTGTGTGTGTGTGTGTGTATGTGTAATTGATCTTGCAATTCGCATAGAAAGGTTTGAGTGTGTCGATGTTTTGTAACATTACACTGTATATATTTTTATATAACAAGAATAGATGTTTGTATATGCACAGTCGTACCCGTATACGTTCACATATAAGCAAGTGTATATAATATTTGTTCCCATATATGCATTCTTATATAAACCAGTGTACAGTATATATTCTTATATAAATAAGCACATTTTGTAGGTACCGGGAACTTTACTCCTCGTACCTGTCGCTTAAATCCATTTTTAATATAACTTTAAGTGAGTACACGAGAAGGAGAAAGAAAATCCTTAATCAGGATATATGAAGCTTAGAACTGAATCACCAGTCCAAAAAAATCTTCAATCCTGGATTACTGATATTTATGCTACTGTTGTCGAAAACTTATGGGAATACCTGACGGATGTTTTGATGTATTTGTTGTACCGGATTTCGTTATGCAATTCTTGGGTAGGTGGAGATCCGAATGTAGACTCTAGACCTTGAAGCTATAGAAACCTTAGAGACCTCTGTGGTGCTCGGCTAGTACCCACTCGAGGTATATTGTTTTCTCTTAGTCTATCAAGGGTCTTGTTCTCTGAGATGCCACGAGCTTTATATATGAATTAGAAACTACTGTAAAACTTCTTGAACTCCACCAATCTTACCTTCTACCTATCCTACTATGACCAGACCTATCACATAACTTGGTAGAAACCACTAAAAGTAGTTATTAAACCATTCACGGACCATGTTATAAAACCACATAGAGAGCCACCCTCAGTCTCCTCCTCCAACAGGCAGACTGCAGGTGCTACTTACCCTCAGTCTCCTCCTCCAACAGGTAGACTGCAGGTGCTACTTACCCTCAGTCTTCTCATCCAACAAGTAATCTGTAGGTTCTACTTACCCTCAGTCTCCTCCCCCAACAGGTAGACTGCAGGTGCCACTTACCCTCAGTCTCCTCCAACAGGTAGACTGTAGGTGCTACTTACCCTCAGCCTCCTCCAACACGTAGACTGTAGGTGTTACTTACCCTCAGCCTCTTACTCCAACAGGTAGACTGCAGGTGCTACTTACCCTCAGTCTCCTCCAACAGATAGACTGTGGTGCTACTTACCCTCAGCTCCAACAACAGGTAGACTGGGTGCTACTTACCTCAGTCTCCTCCAACATGTGGCAGGTGCTGCAGTGCTCCCCTCAGTCTCCTCCAACAGGTAGACTGCAGGTGCTACTTACCCTCAGTCTCCTCCAACAGGTAGACTGTAGGTGCTACTTACCCTCAGCCTCCTCCAACACGTAGACTGCAGGTGTTACTTACCCTCAGCCTCCTCCTCCTCCAACAGGTACACTGCAGGTGCTACTTACCCTCAGTGTCCTCCAACAGGTAGACTGCAGGTGCTACTTACCCTCAGCCTCCTCCTCCAACAGGTAGACTGCAGGTGCTACCTACCCTCAGTCTCCTCCAACAGGTTGACTGCAGGTGCTACTTACCCTCAGCCTCCTCCAACAGGTAGACTGCAGGTGCTACTTACCCTCAGTCTCCTCCTCCAACATGTAGACTGCAGGTGCTACTTACTCTCAGCCTGTGTGGGACAAATTCATACCCTAGTCTTACCTGGCGTTGGAGCCGGATCCTCGCTAATGGATTTCCCTCTTCGGTGATGTACCTGAGGGAGGACACAGGCCGGCCAGGGGTCAGGGGGCACTGGAGGAGAGTCACCTGCTTCAACAGGAAGGTGGCGCGGGGGGAGTGCCGGGGTGAAAGGTGTTCATTATTTGTGTATTATTTTTTAGCGGGACGAAATAGATTGGGGTTATGATTGTCATATGACGAGGCCATTTTTTATTTTGGAGAGAGAGAGAGAGAGAGAGAGAGAGAGAGAGAGAGAGAGAGAGAGAGAGAGAGACTGACTCGGCTTTCTTTTTCACAAGCTGCGTTAAAACTCTTCAGGGTCATGACCCCGCTGATGGTCGAGCCATCACTTGAGGCACCTGGCCAAAGCACACCTGAGAACCCAACTTGTTTTTGTTTGGCCATAGGATATTTTTACCTTAGGACGCGAGATGGGTTATGTAGGGGAACGTTTGGTGAGAGGGAGAGAAAGGGGTAAGGGTGAGGGTGATTGGGAGGTGAGGTGAAAGAGAGGGGTGAGGGAGAGATGGGGTGAGTAGGACTGGGGTAAGAGGGTGGGAGGGAGAGAAGGGGTAAGGATGAGAGTGATAGGGATAAGGTGAGGGTAAAAGACAGGGGCAAGGGATGAGGAAATGAGATGGAAGGGTGAAAGAGAGAGGAGGGAGGTGTGTGTATGTGTGTGTGTGTGTGTGTGTGTGTGTCCCGCCCTTCGCTCATTTGACGGTAACCACATAATTAATGACGATGAAGGCGTCTTTCAGCGCTGGAAAGAGCACGACCATTCACTGCTCAACCGAAGCACCGATTTGGATGTCCTGACTACCCAGCAGGTCCTTCAGCATCCAGAACCGACCCACCTTAACTATCCTCCATCCCTGGATGAGGTAGCTACTGCCACCAAACAGATGAAAAATAACAAAGCCTCAGGGCCTGATGGAATCCCAGCTGAAGTGTATAAAGCAGGAGGACCTCTATTTACCAGCCGTCTCCACTCCCTCATGGAGAATATGTGGGAAAAGGAGGAAATCCCCCAAGCTCCTAAAGATGCCTCTATTGTCAATATTTATAAAAACAGGGGGTCCGGTCAGATTGTGGTAACTACCGTGGGATCTCGCTGCTCTCTGTAGCTGGCAAGATTATAGCCCGAGTCCGACACAGACTTCTTCCTGAGGCGGAAGACTTCCTCCCAGAATCTCAATGTGGTTTTAAACCATAACGTGGCACCACTGACATGAGCTTTGCTGCCCGCCAAATGCAGGAAAAGTGAAGAGAACAACGTCGTGACTTGTACATGGCTTTCATAGACCTAACCAAGGCCTTCGACTCGGTCAAGAGGGAAGCCCTCTGGTGGACCCTCAGCCGTTTTGGCTGCCCACCAAAATTCATCTCCATTGTGAGAAAACTCCACGATGGCATGAACGGCACTGTCCTGCACAACGGCACCCAGTTAGAGTTCTTCCCCATCAAAAGAGGGGTTAAAGAAGGGTGTGTACTGGCACCAACTCTCTTTTTCATCTTCTTGGCTGCCTTCCTTACTCGTGCCGTGCCAATTTAACCAGCGGGGTGAACATCGAGTACCGGGTAAAGGGGGCTCTTTTCAACATAAGACGACTCCACACAAGGACAAAGGTGTCGGCAGCTTCCATTACTAAACTTCTGTATGCAGACGACCTCACCCTAGTTGCTCACACTGAACACGACCTACAGGAGATCCTGAGCATCTATGCTGACTCGTATACACACTTCGGCCTTGAGGTGAATGTACGTAAGACTCAGATTCTCTTTCAACCTGCCCCTGGTTCAGACACACCTCCACCATCCATCCAGCTTAACGGTACTATACTCTCTAATGTTGCCCACTTTTAATATCTTGGTTCCCACCTGTCCACCATCGCAGACATCGATGAAGAAATTCAGCATCGGATCAAATGTGCATCTCACACCTTGGGCGGACTCCGAAATCGTGTCTTCAGCTGTAGGGAGCTGAAATTATCCACAAATTTGCACGTATATCGAGCAGTGGTCCTGCCTACCCTACTATATGGCAGTGGGGCATGGGTCACATACAGGAGGCACCTCAAGGCACTTGAAAACTTTCACCAACTACGTTGGTGAAAGTATTCAAGTGCCGACACCAACTGTAGGGGCATCAAGGCTACCATTATCCATGACCAACTACGTTAGACTGGCCATGTTACCCGCATGGACGACAGTAGACTGCCAAAGTAGCTACTTTACAGTCACCTAACGAATAGTAAACGTTACTTTGGCGGGCAATTGAAAATGCATAAGTGTAGTCTTAAGACAAACCTGAAAAGGTGCCAAATCGACCCCCTCACCTGGGAGTCGATTACTCTACATCGTAACGCTTGGAGGTAGCACCGCACGAGAAGGTTGTATGTATATTATGTATGTTGTATGTATACCATGTATGTACCCCATTTATATACATTACTTCTCTAGTCAGTAGCGTGTGGCAATCCCCCTGTCTCATGTCACCACACGCTTAGTTAATGTGCCTGGCGACATGTGGAAGCCGCTAATGTACCACTTACCACATGTCGCTTGAGAGGTCAGAGAGAGGTCAGTTGACCCATATAGGTGTGTAGGGACTACCTGTGCTTGTAAGCTCACCCTTGCATATTTCCGTTGAATAGAACCTACAGAACTCTACAGGTGTTTATGTTCGCTCCTGTAGTTAGAACCAAGTACCCCGAACATCTCCATGGTGCAGTGAGTATCAAATGATCGATTAAGTGGAAATAAGTGTTTTCGTGTAAAATCAAGACAGGTAGACCCGGATCGTCAACTCACTCCATCACCCGTCGCTCTCCTAATCTCGCATTGTCTCCCACAAAAATTTGTTTGAATGACCAACGAGTTTTGAGCAGTGTGCAGTGACCGCAAGTTCCTGTGAAGTGTCTTAAGTGCCCCTCGTGCGTGTAGTGCTAAAGTGTGTGTCCTTGTTTTAAAGGATTCCCGAAGGTGGAAGGCTGATATAGGGCATTTGTGAGGAGTGGTGCGTCAGCGCATCTGTCCCCGGCTCACCCCCCACCGCCTCCCACTGCCTCCCTCCGCGCTCCCCCCGCCCACTGCGCCTACACACACCAACCCACACACGAACACACTGACTGCAGTCATTTCTTTATATATATTTTATATATATATATATATATATATATATATATATATATATATATATATATATATATATATATATATATATATATAAGTTACTTATCTGTGTATTCAATTAATTTTGTTGTCTCAGATCCAGTTGATAAGACGGGCTGACCAGTCAACACTGATTTGAGATACAGTATACAGATAAAGTAATTATGCCCCGGGCCTCACGCAGGGGTATCCCCAGCGCCCGGATGAATCAGACGGATGACAGCTCTACAGAGATGGATGACAGTCAGAGCGCGATGCCCCACCCTCTCTCAACACATCTCCCAGCCACACCCCTCGACTCTCAGCCTCGTCCTTAGAGATAATTGCTCTGATGAAGCTTATGAGGGAAGAAAGGCATGAGGACGAAGCGAGAAGACGTGCTGAGGACCACAAAAGGAGACTGGAAGATAACGAACGATTTGCAGCTTTGATATCTAGCCTCACTGGTAATCAAGCCCTTGGCCCTTCCACTGCTCAAGTATCGACTGGCTCAGGTACCTCGTCATCACCAACTGCCAAAGCGGTTGTCCAACCCCCACCCACCTTGAAGTCTGATGAGACTTTCCAGACTTTTCGTGAGTGGCAGCGACGGTGGACTGATTATGCTACAATGGTGGATCTCCAGAGCTTGCCACAGCCCAAACAACTCATTCAGCTACGTATGTGCCTGTCTTTGGGATCACAGCATGTGTTGGAACATACGTTGCAAGTGCCCCCGATGTCTTTGTTGTCTGTAGAGGAGGTACTGGATGTTCTAGAACGGCACATCAAAGGTCAGCGGAATGAAGCTCTCCACAGGAGGGAAGTGTTTAGCTGTAGACAGATGGAGGGCGAGACTTTGGACTATTTCTAAGTACGACTCAAGAGAGCCTCGGAAAAGATAGACATATGTCCCGGTAATCACCAGCAGTGTGAGGAGACCCAGTTGAAGCAGGTGATCCTGATGGGTGTTAAGGATGAGGAGCTTGTCCAACGCCTCACCTCCCTCGACTCTTCCTCCTCTCTGAAGGATGTATTGAAAGTATGTCGCTCCTATGAGGCTGCTAGGTGTGCTACCTCTGCCATCCGAGCTCCCTCTACTGCCGTACGGTTCATGTCCCAATACAAGAAAGGCAAGAAGTCTACCCCAACGCCTACGCCCACCACACCCACGCCCGGCTCCCTTTGCAACAGCTGTGGTAGGCAGCACGGAACACAGGTGTGTCCAGCTGCTGAGTCTACCTGCGACAGTTGTGACCGCAAGGGCCACTGGTCACTTAGAGTACGGTGCCCAGCCAAACGCGTCCAGTGCAATGTGTGTGGCCGTCTGGGCCACTAAGACAAGTGTTGTCCGACAAACATACCCAAGGGACAACCGTCGGCGGAAGCAGCAGCGCCCTTCCACCAGTGAGGGCCACCCTCAGTCGCTAAATCAGAGGCACGACGACCATGGACAAAGCCCGACCCATATTAGGAGGGTGTACTCCTCGCGTCCCAGGACCAAAGTCCCCCAGCACGTCAGCGTCATCGTGACCCACAGCAGTGTGTCATCCTGTCTCGAGATGCTGCCCGACACCGGCGCTGAGGCTACGGTCATCGGTCCCCAGCATTTGCAATGCTTGGGGCTCTCTCCAAGTGATCCAGGACCGCCTCCCAAGGACCTCCGCATCACGGCAGATGGTTCACAGATGGCCCCAGCCCTAGGTTCACTCTATGCACATGTCACCTTTGGCAACAGGTCGTGACAAGCCTGGATTGACGTGCATAATGGTGTCCCGACTCCTTTGCTGTCCTACAGACATTGCCAAGAGTTGGCCATCATCTCCCAGGACTTCCCAACACCGATTCTCGAGGTAAAATACGCCAACAGGGTGCACGAAGGGAGCAGCAACTACCCTGCTGCCGTCCTACCCCTACCTCTGGCCAGTGACACCTCTCCTTCGGTAGTTGTCCCTGCTGCTTCACGTCCCCACGCCTTGGCTCGCCTCCACGACAGTCACCGTGGAGCCGAGGCCACACGGCGTGCAAGACAGACTGTGTTCCGGCCTGACATCGACCCCGACATCTCCAATGCTGTCCATGCGTGTAAGCCCTGCCAAGTTCTACAACCCAGCCAGCAGCAGGAACCCTTCACGAGTGACGACAACCCCACCCGCCCCTTTGAGTCTGTGTCGGCCAACTTCTTCTGTGTGTCAGGAGAGTCCTTCCTGGTTATCGTCGACCGTCTCTCTGGTTGGCCGGTTGTCATCAAGTGCGGTAATGACACGACGTCTGCCGCCACCATCAGCAAGTTCCACCACTACTTCCGTTACGTGGGCGTTCCTGCGCGCCTGCGAACCAATGAAGGGCCCCAGTTCACAAACCGGGACTTTGCTGCGTTCCTCGACCGATGGGGAGTCCGGCATGTGTTTTCACCGCCTCATTACCCGCAGTCCAACGGCCACGCTGAGGCTGCTGTCAAATCCCAGAAGCACCTCATCCTCAAAGTGGCCCCTTCTGGGAATATTGACTGTGAGGCCTTCGACCAGGGTCTCCTTGAGCTCCGCAACACACCCAATTACACCGGACGCTCCCCTGCCCAGGTCTTGTTTGGATGCTTCCTTCGTTCTTGTGTCCCTGCTCACCCTCAATCCTTTTCCAAGGAGTGGCAGGCCAAGACAGAGGATTTTGATCGCCGAGCCGCCGAACGCATTCAAGACGTCGTCGCCCGCCACAACGACCACGCCCGTCCTCTCCCCAGGTTGAGTGTCGGCACCCAAGTCCGTGTCCAGGACCCGACCTCCCTATGTTGGGACAAAGTGGGCGTAGTCATGGGTCTCGGTAGGTCACGGGACTACCAGTTGCGGTTGCCCAGCGGTCGGGTGTGGTGGAGGAACCACCGTTTCCTCCGCCCCGTAACGCATTCAGCTGACCCCGTCACCAGTGCTGAGTCCCATATCCCCCCCCGTGATCAAGCCCCTCGAAAACTCAGAACGGATCAACAGGAAAAGATCCGCTCAAGACTTTGCTATGAGCGTATAAGGGGGGGGGGAGGGGTACGTTTATTATGTATGTTGTGTGTATACCATGTATGTACCCCATTTATATACATTACTTCTCTAGTCAGTAGCATGTGGCAATGCCCCTGTTTCATGTCACCACACTCTTAGATAATGTGCCTGGCGACATCTGGAAGCTGCTATTGTACCACTTACCACATGTCGCCTAAGAGGTCAGAGAGAGGTCAGTTGACCCATATAGGAGTGTAGGGACTACCTGTGCTTGTAAGCTCACCCTTGCATATTTCCGTTGAATAGAACCTACAGAACTCTACAGGTGTTTATGTTCGCTCCTGTCGTTAGAACCAAGCACCCCGAACATCTCCAAAGGTGTCAATACTTCCGAGTTAGCCCGACTGCAAACCGAAGCAGGTAAGCGCCATCGTCGGAAAGACGCTGCCACCGCCACTCCCACAGTAGATGGAGCCCTCCACATGTGCAACGAATGTGGACGACGCTGCCGGTCCCGTATCGGGCTCTTTAGTCACATCAAAACTCACTAACCGGTGACATCCCTAATAACCCATATCATTTTACCATAGCTGTATGATCGTCATACTCGATTCCGAGTGACAGCAAAGTAGTAGTAGTAGTGTGTGTGTGTGTGTGTGTGTGTGTGTGCGCGCGCGCTTTATTTACTATATAGTACACATATAGAAACACTTATTACTGAGCATGTTGATAATAATCACACTCTATTGCACTTACTATTTAAAGAATATATTTAAGGCATCTTTATTCCGTTAAGTTAATCTCAGGAGAGCGTCGTCTGGCTTGGGAAAATATTAACATAATCTTATTTAGGGGAGAGTAGACGGATGATGCCATGATCGATGTAATTATGGTACTCTCTCTCTCTCTCCATCTTTGTCTGTCTGTCTGTCTGTCTTTTTCTCCCTCCACCTTTGTCTGTCTTTTTGTATTTCTGTCAATTTATCTTCGTATCTGTTTGTCTGTCTTATTTCCTATTTTTTCACCTTTTCTCTCTAACTCTCTCTCTCTCTCTCTCTCTCTCTCTCTCTCTCTCTCTCTCTCTCTCTCTCTCTCAACATAAGAAAAACTAGTGTTTACACCCAAGGTACAAAAAGCCACACTCATTAGGGCGTCATAAGACCGAGTGTTATTTTTCCCTCCATTAAAAGGCTACAACATGCAATAAACAGCCACTGAGCTAAATGATCGCCTGCCTTAAGTATAAATGATGTTTATATGTTGCAACATCTGGTATTTGAAAGTTACTAGTGTCCCCCAAAGAATGCAGTGATGGGTCGGGAAACACTGTGTAACACTGAAGTCCGTTTATTATGGATGAGAGAAATACAAGTGGTGACTCGCGTGTGCCATGCACGGCTCACACAGTCAGACTAAGGCTGCCTTGCCATATGGCAGCCTCGGGGCAATGTTGCCACATAACACGTGTAGTGTTGCCACGTGATTATATATATAAATGCTACTCGGCACAGTAGCTTATGTACAGGGTTGCTACTCGGCACAGTAGCTTATGTACAGGGTTGCTACTCGGCACAATAGCTTAGATACATAACCTACAGTATTTATTGCAGCAGTTGATCCCGGGAAATGGGCTTTAGCGATGACGTGGAATATTGTTGAATTGCATGGCCGGGGAAGATATTATTTTTTATGACGAGAGAGAGAGAGAGAGAGAGAGAGAGAGAGAGAGAGAGAGAGAATGGTATATCTGCTATGAGAGAAAGACATTTAGACAAATAGACAAACAGAGACAGAAGCAGAAATATGAAGGAGAAAGAAAACTGACACATAAATAAACAGATAGTCACAAAAAGACATTCAGAAAGACAAGCACAGGCAGAGAAAAGCTTCCCAAATTTAACTAACATGTGTAATTGTTTGCTATTTAGAATTAATCATTACCTGTAGAGTTGTAAGTTAACTTGAGTAGATTTTTTTTAACTTATGGTAGATGTGTCCCAAAACATCTGTAGAATTAAAATCGACTAGAAATAAGTTATGTATATAAATTAATGAGTTATTTAATAGGCTCTTAAGTATATTAGAATTTAGTTGAAATATACATTATGTTTTAAGGTTAGTCAGGATTTAGTTAAGACACAAAGAAGAATGTCAGGAAGTTAGCGCTCGTCACTAAACTCAGGCCTTGGTATGCTCCACCAGTGGTCGCGTTTACGTGCCCTGTGTGTCCCGCCTCCACATCTAGTTATGGGTTATGAACAGAAACATAATGCTGGCTGGGAATTTTCGGCCAACTTTTTATTTTGACTGTTCGTGCAGCTCTTAATATTAACTTAATTGTCAACGTTAAGTAAACATGTTAATAAAGTTGTCAATATTAATTTAACACGTACATACAGTTGTTAACATTATTTTAACATATACTGTACAGTATCTCAACAAAGTAGCCTATCTGCCAGGATGGGTCCGATGACTTCCGAAATGCTATATGCAAATTAATCTACGACTCTCAACATGGGTTTACAAAGGGAAAATCTTGTCTAACAAGTCTGCTGACATTTTTTAGGAAAGTCTTCCAGGTAGTAGATAATGACGAAAATTACGATGTTATTTACTTAGACTTTTGCAAAGCATTTGACAGAGTACCGCATCAGAGGCTTCTGAGAAAAATTAAGGCTCATGGTATCGAGGGGAAAGTGTTAAATTGGATAAAATCATGGCTCACCGATAGAACGCAGAGGGTCAGCGTAGATGGTGTTAAATCTGAGTGGGGTCGTGTAACCAGTGGGGTTCCCCAGGGGTCAGTACTAGGCCCACTCTTGTTCATAATCTACATGAACGATCTAGATACTGGGATCAGCAGTGACATAAGCAAGTTTGCGGATGACACCAAAATAGGGCGGCAGATTAATTCAGGGCAGGATGCAAATGCATTACAGGAGAATCTAAATATACTGCAGGGGTGGTCTGAAAAATGGCAAATGAAATTCAACACCAGCAAGTACAGCGTACTTAACATTGGAAGAACAAATACTGTCAATGTATACAGCCTTAACAACATCAACCTAGAGAAGTTGACTTGTGAAAGAGACCTAGGGGTACTTGTATGCCCGGACCTACGGCCTAGAAAACAGTGCGTTAATGTTCGAAATAAGGCAAACAGAGTATTGGGTTTTATATCTAGAAGTGTAAGTAATAAGAGTGCAGAGGTCTTATTGCAACTATATCTTGCGCTAGTCAGGCCGCACCTCGATTATGCGGTTCATTTCTGGTGCCCTTATTATAGAATGGGTATCAATTCACTAGAGTCGGTGCAGCGAAGAATGACGAAAATGATTCCGGGACTCAGAAACCTTCCATATCAGGATAGGTTAAAGAAACTAAACTTGCATTCCCTAGAAAGACGAAGAGTGCGGGGACATATGATAGAAGTATTCAAGTGGGTGAAAGGAATCAATAAAGGTGATATAGATAAAGTTCTTATAATATCCGAGCAGGATAGGACTCGTAACAACGGAGTCAAGTTGGATAAGTTTAGGTTGAGGAGGGAGATAGGAAGGAACTGGTTTACAAATAGGGTGGTGGACGAGTGGAACAAGCTTAGCAACCTTGTAGTAAGTGCTGGAACGCTGGAAAGTTTCAAAGGGAGGCTGGATAGATTCATGGATGATAGAGAGTGGTAGTAACTCTCGACAGGAGCTGCCATGCACAGGCCAACCGGCCTATTGCAGACTCCTTATTTTCTTATGTTCTTATGTTCTTATGAGGGTTGGTCCGCTGGGCTCTGTGCCATACTGATCCTACTACATTTGGTGACCGACCATCATATTAATTACGCCGACATAAATACACATTACATTACTTATGTTAAACTGTATACCAAAATAAGGCATGTTCCAATATCTATCATCCGAAGTCTGATAATGTTCGAAATACAGTACATATAGTTGTTAATATCAACTTAACACGTAGTACATACAGCTGCCAACATTAACTTAACAACGTAAATACAGTTGTTAACATTATTCTAACACGTACCTACAGTTGTTAACATTATTTTAACACGTACCTACAGTTGTTAACATTATTTTAACATGTACATACAGTTGTCAACATTATTTTAACACGTACCTACAGTTGTTAACATTATTTTAACACGTACCCACAGTTGTTAACATTATTCTAACACGTACCTACAGTTGTTAACATTATTTTAACACGTACCTACAGTTGTTAACATTATTTTAACATGTACATACAGTTGTCAACATTATTTTAACACTTACATACAGTTTTTAACATTATTTTAAAACGTACATACAGTTGTTAACATTATTCTATCACGTACATAAAGTTGTTAACATTATTTTAACACGTACCTACAGTTGATAACATTATTTAAGCGCGTACATACAGTTGTTAACATTATTTTACCACGTACATACAGTTATTAACATTATTTTAACACGTACATACAGTTGCTAACATTATTCTAACACGTTATTAACATTATTTTAACATGTACATACAGTTGTTAACAGGTGTAGCGACGAGAGGATGACATTGTAGAGCGTCAACCCTCCGTGTCGACCGCCGGGGATTGAATCATGAAATCACAGTGATGCTTTTTTCCAATGTGTGTGGTGAAGGGGACGCGAGCGTTTGAGGTACACAGTGGGCTGAAAATGGTGTTGGGGTGAGAGAGAGAGAGAGAGAGAGAGAGAGAGAGAGAGAGAGAGAGAGAGAGAGAGAGAGAGAGAGAGAGGAAGCAGTAGTGGGAGAAGGAAAGGGAGGGAGAGAGAGTGAGAGAAGGTCTAGGGAGAGAGGATGAATGGGAGGGTAGGTAGGGAGGAGAGTTAGGCAGAGATAAGGTGTGAGTGTGGCAAGGAACATGGGGAGGAAGAAAGGAAGGTGCGAATTTGGGTAAGAGAGAGAGAGAGAGAGAGAGAGCCAATGTTGATAAGATAGTAAAACATTTAAAAATAAGCTCACAGTTGAACAAAATGCAACGAAAACAAACCGGACACAAGACAAAGGAGATTGAGAAATTACATCAATGAATCACAAAACAAGTTATACCTCGTCCAGTATATACTGCAAAGCTCTGCAATACACACACACACACACACACACACACACACACACACACACACACACATCACTACACAAAGATTGAAGCTACTGACTGTCAACAAAGAATTCGGGTGGGACCTCGTCGTAAGCAAATGTCAGGGAGAACGAAGGTAGAAATTTCCTTAAACATGGAGAAAAACCTCGGGGCTGGAAAATCGCGAGGAAAAATATATAAGTCAGTTTGTGAAAAAATAGGGGTTTAGATTTTTTTTTTAAGTTAGGGAAATGAGGGAGAGAGAGAATGAGGGAGGGAGAGAATGAGGGAGGGAGAGAATGAGGAACTCTTAAGACTTCTTGAGAAATATATGGATGAGGTTTTTAAAGCCCTTGATAAGGAATGTTCGAAGAAGAGGAAGAGGAAGTAGAGGAAGAGGAGAGAAGGAGGAAGGAGAAGGTAAAAAAGAAACGGGAAAGAGGCGTTCATGGAAATCAGTGAATGTGGTATACGGACGACTTAATGTAAACATGGGAAAAGAAATTTGTGATGGTGTTTGCCTGCATATCTGTCTGTGCGTCTGTTTGCATGTGTCTATTTCTTACTCTAGCACCTCACTCTTAGGACGTGTTCACATTTTCCATTTTCACCATTTGCGCTTCAAAATAATGAAACAAACTGGAGTAAAGTAACAGTGAGAGATCTGAGAAAAGCAGTAAGCAGTCAGTTTGTTTACAGGAGGTGAATGTTGGAGATGGAATGGTCTGTTTTGAGGATTTATGGAAATGCTTGATAAACACGGGGAGAATGGGGGCGTCTGGTTCAGGTCTTGGAAGTTTGCCCGTCGAGTGGGCCCCAGTCCTAAGAGGTCCTAGTTCTAAGAGGTCCCAGTACTAAGAGGTCCCAGTACTAAGAGATCCCAGTATTAAGAGGTCCCAGTCCTAAGGGGCTCCAATCTTGACAGTTCTTATCCTAACCTAACCTCACCATTAAGGATCGGGACCCATTAGGACTGGGTTTCATTCTCCGTGTTTAGATTATAAGAGATAGTTTAGTTTAAGGCCAGTTAAAGTCCTAGTAAGTTAGTTTAGTCTAAGTTGGCTAATGTTAGGGTTGGGACCTATTGACACTGGCCACAATTCCTAATGATTAGATTAAGTTAGGTTAGGTTAGGTTAGGTTAGGTTAGGGCCTAATAAAACAGGACGCTAATCCGAATACTTAATTTAGAATAGGTTTAGTTCTATTAAGACTGGTGAGGTTGAACTGACATGTCACCATCTAGCTAAAGTAGGACGAGAATCTGCGACCAAATGTTGAGGGTGACCGTGCCAATGAGGGCGATATGCAAAACAAGGCAATTTCAGAGAACCTAAGCACTCGAGAGATGATGAGGGAAGGGGTGAAGGTATGTGAGAGTCTGAAATCCAGCGGTATACACTAGTGGCCGGGATCAATCACTCTAAGTTAAACCTGCAGCAGAAAGAACCGGAAATTCTACATTACAAGTGAAGAAATTACAATACTGCTATACTTGTTTAATAACTTGAATTTCTACAACAAGAGAACTTAAGAGAGATATTGCCAAGTGTGTGTGTGTGTGTGTGTGTATGTGCATTATGTGTGTGTGTGTGTGTGTGTGTGTGTGTATTCGTGAGTGTATGTATATATAAATTCTAAGGTACAAATTGATTAATATCTCGGTTTTATAAATAAGATTAAACTAAATATAATGGAAATATTCAATAAGGACGTAACAGGTGATATATAATAGGGCATCAAGGGAGAAAACATACGGGAAAAAATGAGAGGAAGTTGCCTGAAAATCCAGAACCCATTTATGAATCCAAGACTGTAAACGAACACTAGATGAAGAAAAGTTACAGGTGCTCAATGGTGATTAAGAGGATTGTAAAACACATCTGGATGGGTTTAGTTGATTTTAAGAAGACCCCCTCCCCCCAAAGAAAAAAAAAGGCTGAGAAACACTTTTGTAGGAGTGGAGAGAGAGAGAGAGAGTGACACGGACAGTGAGAGATATCAAAAAGAGATAAAGAGGCTGCTTGAAAGGCCCAGTGAAAGTTGTTGACTCCGTGATGAAAGTTGGTGAAGATAAGAGAGTGTGAGAGTTTGCAAGCGTACCGTATATATATATAGAGGGGTGTTTATGGTGGGGTCCTTATGGTGGGGGTGTTTATGTGGGGTGTTTATGGTGGGGTCCTTATGGTGGGGGTGTTTATGTGGGGGTGTTTATGATGGGTCCCAATGGTGGGGTGTTTATGTGGGTGTTTATGATGGGGTCCTAATGGTGGGGGTGTGTTTATGATGGGTCCCTAATGGTGGGGGGTGTTTATGATGGGGTTCTTGTGGTGGGGTGTTTATGATATGGGTGTTTATGATGGGGTCCCATAGTGGGGGGTGTTCATCATGGGGTCCCAATGGTGGGGGTGTTTATGATGGGGTCCTTGTGGTTGTGTGTGGTGTTTATGTGAGGTGTTTATGATGGGGCCTAATGGTGGGGGTGTTTATGATGGGGTCCCAATGGTGGGGTGTTTATGATGGGGTCCTTGTGGTGGGGTGTTAATGATGGGGTCCTTGTGGTGGGGTGTTTATGTGAGGTGTTTATGATGGGGGTCCCTAATGGTGGGGGTGTTTATGATGGGGTCCTAATGGTGGGGGTGTTTATGATGGGGTCCTTGTGGTGGGGTGTTAATGATGGGGTCCTTGTGGTGGGGTGTTAATGATGGGGTCCTTGTGTGGGGTGTTTATGTGAGGTGTTTAGATGGGGATGGTGGGGTCCCAATTTATGATGGGGGTGGTGGGGTGTTTATGATGGGGTCCTAATGGTGGGGTGTTTATGATGGGTTCTTGTGGTGGGGTGTTTATGATATGGGTGTTTATGATGGGGTCTAATAGTGGGGTGTTCATCATGGGGTCCTAATGGTGGGGGGTGTTTATGATGGGGTCCTTGTGGTGGGGTGTTAATGATGGGGTCCTTGTGGTGGGGTGTTTATGTGAGGTGTTTATGATGGGGTCCTAATGGTGGGGGTGTTTATGATGGGGTCCTAATGGTGGGGTGTTTATGATGGGGTCCTTGTGGTGGGGTGTTAATGATGGGGTCCTTGTGGTGGGGTGTTTATGTGAGGTGTTTATGATGGGGTCCTAATGGTGGGGGTGTTTATGATGGGGTCCTTGTGGTGGGGGTGTTTATGATGGGGTCCTTGTGGTGGGGGTGTTTATGATGGGGTCCTTGTGGTGGGGGTGTTTATGATGGGGTCCTAATGGACCAAAACGATAATTTTGCCAGCTAATCATCTATTACCGGCGAACAATGTGAGATCTATATTAGACCGTGACTCTGGCGGCATTTGGAGTTTAATTCGTCGCGAGTCGATCGTTGTGTAGCTGTGAAATGC
The DNA here is from genome assembly GCF_018991925.1 of Homarus americanus. Lineage (NCBI taxonomy): Eukaryota > Metazoa > Arthropoda > Malacostraca > Decapoda > Nephropidae > Homarus > Homarus americanus. The sequence goes on along the minus strand of NW_024734384.1, from coordinate 22,053 downwards.
ACCGCTGGCATTTCGCGCGCCTTTCACTGCTTGTCGGTTTTTTCTTCAGATGGAAGACATAACCCGGTTCCGAACCTATCCTAACCTAACGCCATATCGTTCTCGCGTTGTTCGCCAGTAATGGACGATTAGCCAATCAGAGCGCACTCACGGTAAAATAACGTTAGTAGCAACTCAATCGGTCACGTGAAAATATCCACTACGTTAATAATGATAATAATAATAATAATAATAATAATAATAATAATAATAATAATAATAATAATAATAATAATAATAATAATAATAATAATAATAATAATAATAGTAATAATAATAATAATAATTAATAATAATAATAATAATAATAATACATTAATAATAATAATAATAATAATAATAATAATAATTATTATTATTATCATTATTATCATCATCATCGTCGTCATCGTCATTGTTGTTGTTGTTGTTGTTATTGTTGTTCTTATCTCTCATATCGTTATTAATATTAATAGCAAACTTTAGACTCACTCTTCCTTATGCCTCAGACCAATAAAACAATAAGTGGGTCTCGTAAATATCTCTTATTACTAAAACATCCACAAACAAACAAACAAACAACATATCCAACTGTGTCGGTACGGATATTAAAGCATTTAAGTTATTGACGTCGTCTGTGATGGAGATTGATCCATGTAATATTCAGCGTCTGCCCTTACTGCACCCAACACTAGCGTCAGTAGAGAACCCCTCAAGAACCCGCAGAACAGCCATGAGAGATCCTTATTACCAACAGAACTACCATGAGAGATCCTTATTACCAACAGAACTACCATGAGAGAACCTTATTACCAACAGAACTACCATGAGAGATCCTTATTACCAACAGAACTACCATGAGAGATCCTTATTACCAACAGAACTAATGGTGAGAGTAACCATACTAACAGGTTCATTTCTGCAATGGAGAGAACCTGGCTTACTGGGCCAGTAGAACTAACATATGAGAGATCCTGACACACAGAACTACCATGGAGAGGTCCCCTGTCATCAAATAGAACTACCATGAGAGAAACCCTTATTGACAACAGTAGAACTACCATGAGAGATCCTTATTACCAACAGAACTACCATGAGAGAACCTTATTACCAACAGAACTACCATGAGAGATCCTTATTACCAACAGAACTACCATGAGAGATCCTTATTACCAACAGAACTACCATGAGAGAACCTTATTACCAACAGAACTACCATGAGAGATCCTTATTACCAACAGAACTACCATGAGAGATCCTTATTACCAACAGAACTACCATCAGAGAACCTTATTAACAACAGAACTACCATCAGAGAACCTTGGGCCTTTATTCAGGAGGTAAATTCCACTGACTTTGTGTGTGTGTGTGTGTGTGTGTGTGTGTGTGTGTGTGTGTGTGTGTGTGTGTGTAAATAATAATAAAATAATAAACGGTTTATTAATAGAGTTGCAGTCGGTGGCTGGAAATATACGAATTACATGTGATTTAGACACAATAATATACGCTCAATACATCTACAGGGCTGTACAGTACATAAATCATGAACTGTTTATTGTTTTAACAATAGATGGGATGGTGCTGTTTTTATATCTATCCGTGCTGGCTCTTATGGGCTGAATTTTGTTGTAGTGGCGGACTGCCCGAGGTGGGCGGGGGACTGCCGGTGGCAGGAGGTGGCGACGACGAGGATAGTGTCCACTGCCAAATCCTGCTAGTGCGTGGTGGTGAAGGTTACTGGGGGATGGCATTTCCAGGGTGGAGAGAGCGTTGTTGTAGCCCGAGTGGTCTGTGCTGAGCATGATTCTGCAGGCCCTCTTCTGTACCTTCTCTAGCTGACGTTGTTGGGTTGAGTTGAGAGAAGACGACCAGGCTGGTGACGCATATGTTAATTTGGGGAGAATAAATGCGTTGTAGATAGTCCTCAGCTCTGGCATGGGTGCCCCAAGTGACCTGAGTCGTCGTAGCATGTACGAGGCTGCCTTGATTGTGTTGTTTACATGGGCCTTCCAGTCCAGTTTGTGGTCTATAGTTACCCCCAGGAGTCTGACAGACTGCACTAACTGGAGAGGATGGGTACCCACTGTAACTGCTGGAGCCTGCACTGGAGTGGTGGCGGTATTGAAGTGCATGACTACGGTTTTGGTGTGATTGATTATGACCTTGTTCTCTGTAGTCCATGCCTGTAGTCTGTCCAGGGTGCCTTATAGCGATGAGTAGTCTGGTGAGGTGTTGTCCACTGTAACCCCCACAGTGCAGTCATCCACGTACTTCCACCTGTGAGGAGTGTCCGATAGAGCGTCGTTGATCAGGATTAGGAAGCACAGTGGTCCCATCTTGGTCCCCTGGGGAACACCGCAGGTGAGGTGTTGGAATGTGGAGACAGATCCCTGGTACCTCACCGCCTGACGACGCTCACTCAGGAAATCAGTGAGCCATGAGACCAGGTTGGTGGGCAGCCCTAGTGCAATGGCCTTGTTGATAACAGTGCAATGATCAACAAGGTCAAAAGCCTTACTGAATTCAACAAGGGTAACGGCCAGTGATGTCTTACGTTTCTCCAGGTTTTTGTGCAGAAAATCCAGGAAGCTAACTATGCAGTGTGATGTAGAGGAGGTCCTCATATTGCCATATTGCTGTGGATCAATTGACTGATAAATACTAACAAATGCCCACTCAAAAACAAAGTCTTCACAGAGTAGACTGGGTATGGGGGTAATGGCAACTGTCCTGAGGTCACTAGGGGACTGTGGGGTGGGGACCTTGGGGATAGGGGTGACAAATGTGTGTGTGTATGTGTGTGTCTGTCTGTCTGTCTGTCTGTCTGTTTGTCTACTAGCTATTACTGTCACTATGTCGCATCTGAATGTGTATTTATCTCAATTCTTTGAAAAGTGTACTGACTTTGATTATCCACACACACACACACACACACACACACACACACACACACACACACAATGTAATTTATTAAGAGTAGGGGAAGGGCTATACGCCACGTGTTCCGAATTAGTTAAGCCTGTTCTACATACAGTATATAAAGTTCCCTATATCGAGGTTACAAAATAAGGATATTAATAATAATATGTAATATAATTTGGGACAATACTCTATACACGTACAAGCTGGCGACAAGTAGGTTAGGTTAGGGCATGGCAGATCAGGTAGGGTAGGTTAGGGTAGGGTATGGTAGGGTATGGTAGGTCAGGGTAGGGTAGGTTAGGGTATGGTAGGTCAGGGTAGGGTATGTTAGGGTATGGTAAGTCAAGGTAGGGTAGGTTGGGGTATGGTAGGTCAGGGTAGGGTAGGTTAGATTTTGTCAGGTTGGGTCGGGTTGGGTTAGATTGGATTAGGCTAGGTAAGCTTGTGTTATGTGAGGATAAATTATGTTAGGTTTAGATTAGGATATGCTATATTAGGATAGATTAGATTAGGCAATTATAGGTGATATTAGTATGTGATAGATTGGGTTAGGTTAGGATAGGTCGGTTTAGGTTAGGTTTGGCTAGATTAGGTTAGCTTGGTTCAGTTTTAGTTAGGCACGGTTAGTTTAGGTTAGCTTAGCCTAGTTTTCGTAAGGCACGGTTAGATTATGTTAGATTGGTTTAGTTTATGTTAGCTTGGTTTAATTTATGTTAGCTTGGTTTAATTTATGTTTCGTTACGTATTTTGGGGGATAGGAAAAAATATTGCTAGGTGGAAAGAGTTTTATGTTTATAATGTTTCCCAACACAACTGTGACGCTTAGCTGAGCCGGATTAATCTTGGAGCCTCGGATATTAAAAATAGCTTTGAACGGTTGGTAAGTTTATTGTTTGTTGGAAATATTGTAACAACCACACCTACACGCATGGACACACACACACACACACACACACACACAAACACACCAAAAAAAAGCACACACTGAGACACACACGCAAAAGAAATAAAACTACAATACAAGAAAGAAGAAGAAGAACGCACTATATAATGAGAAAGAAGAAGAAAACGCAGAAAACAAAAGAAGAAAAGAAGAAAATTAGCAAAAATCCAAGAAGAATGAAAAACACGATGAGAAGGAAGGAAGAAAGGGAAAAATAAAACCATAATATAAGAAAGATGAAGCAGATGGGAAAAAAGGAGGTAAAGAAGAAGAAAATGAAATATAAGAAGAAAAACAGAGGTGTAGAAGAAAAAACAAAGAAAGGGGTAAAGAAGAAGAAGACAAATAAAGTGGTGTAGAAAAAGAAAAAAGAAAGAAGTGAATAAGAATAAATAGAGGTGTAGAAAAATATGAAGAAAAGTAAGAACTGTAGAAATAGAGGAAGAGGAATGCAGGAAACTCCATCTAACCAGCCTGACCTTCCCACATTGTCAAGGAAGTTCATTATATAGAGAGCTACAATTTTCACCACAACAAAAGCTTCTGTGTATTTTTAGTTTCTGTTCTACGTGGTTTTATTTTCCTCTGTCTCGACTAAGAGATAGAGACAATGAGAAAGAATGGGTGACGCGAGACAATGGTAGTGAGAGACAGTGAAACACAATGGGTGACAAGAGACAGGGAGAGTGAGAGATGTTGCGAAACAATAGGCGATAAGAGACAGTGAATGACAGTGCTAGTGGAAAGAGTGAGAGAATGGGTGACAAGAGACAGTGGATGAGAGTGACAGTGAGAGACAATGATAGAATGGGTGACAAGAGACAGTTGATGACAGTGACAGTGAGAGACAATGATAGAATGGGTGACAAGAGACAGTGGATGACAGCGGTAGTGGTAGACAGTGAGATATATTGGGAAACAGGCAGTGGAAGACAGAGAAAGTTTGAGATAGTGTAAGAAAGTGCAGGGGGGTTAGTGAGAGATTGTTGGAGAAAGTGATGGTGAGAGACAATGAGAGGCTGTGAGTTTCCCTTTCTCCTAATTGTATTTATTGTTAGTTACTATTATTATTATTATTATTATTATTATTATTATTATTATTATTATTATTATTATTATTATTATTATTATTATTATTATTATTATTATTATTATTATTATTATTATTATTATTATTATTTATTATTATTATACATATTATTATTATTATTACTATTATATTATTATTTTATTATTATTATTATTATTGTATTATTATTATTATTTTATTACACACACACACACACACACACACACACACACACACACACACACACACACACACACACACACATTACTACACACACATTTTTATACACATATTATTATTATTATTATTATTATTATTATTATTATATCATTATTATTATTATTATTATTAATTTTTGTTTTATTATTATTATTATTATTATTATTATTTTTATTATCAATATTATTATTATTGTTACTTTTATTATTATTATTATTATTATTATTATTATTATTATTATTATTATTATTATTATTATTATTATTATTATTATTATTATTATTATTATTATTATTATTATTATTATTATTATTATTATTATTATTATTATTATTATTATTATTATTATTATTATTATTATTATTATTATTATTATTATTATATTTTTGTTGTTGTTGTTCCATTATTAGATTGTACGTAAAATCTTGGCTTATATGTTGTTGGGGTGAGAACAGCAATATTTCTTTATGTATGTCAGAAGGTCAGAGGTCAGAGGTGCCATTTAAATTAGATTAATCTTACTCCCTGCTGGGCAAGACACATTCAGGGTTACATAATAACGCAGCTCTGCGAGTCTCTTGTGCTTTATATACCTGTACTTCAACACACACACACACACACACACATACATACATATATATATATATATATATATATATATATATATATATATATATATATATATATATATATATATATATATATATATATATATATATATATATATATATCAGAGGACAGAAATAAGATACTGTATATAGACTAGATTTAAAAAAAAAAAAATCAATGATACTGAATAAGAAATTATAATTACGGAAGTAAAGTTTACCCCATTAAACATAATAAGGGAATTCTTGTGACTGAAATAGCACAGCCTTAAGACACCTTAAATGGTCTAAGTATTATAGCAGAACAAATATATCAAGCACAAGACGCACAGTACTCATTTACACTAATGCATTTGTGCCGTAAATCATCCGAAAGTGCATAACAATATTGCACCAGCAAGTGGTTAATGGCCTGAGTCAATTGTGTTGGCGTGGTGACCTCTGTGTTGCACCATAATATACTACTACTACTACTACTACTACTACTACTACTTTTTTTTTTTAACGTGGCCTCCAGCCTCCCCCAATAGCCACACCTTCGCCACCATTTATTTACCTTAATATTAAATATCCTAATACATAAGAAACTATCCTATCTGTGTTAAATTAGTTGAGCCGCAGATCTATGCGGCATTCAGTGACTGTAGCCTCATAGTCAATATCTGCAGCAGTTGTCGGAGTAGGGGCAGAAGCTCTCGTTCCCCTGAGGCAGAGCAAAGCCGACAGAAGGAGAGAGAAGGACAGTCGACATCTCATCCAATAATAATAATAATAATAATGATAATGATAATGATAATGATAATATGACAACAGTGACACCATCTAAAGTTTTAAAAAATATTCTTCAGTACAGACAGTTATGGAATATTCATAATTATATTCTAGTTTATAATATTTACCAGGTGTGCAAGACACGACCAGTATCATTAACCTACACACTCCTATATACTGGTATGAAGAATAACCAGAACATTAATTATATACCGTTTATATGAAGGAGAGGTGGCGAGAAGTGAGGGCTGTTGGAGGGAGAGGTGGCGAGAAGTGAAGGCTGTTGGAGGGAGAGGTGGCGAGAAGTGAGGGCTGTTGGAGGGAGAGATGGGGAAAAGTGAGGGATGTTGGAGGGAGAGATGGGGAAAAGTGAGGGATGTTGGAGGGAGAGTTGGGGAAAAGTGAGGGATGTTGGAGGGAGAGATGGCAAGTAGTGAGGAATGTTGGAGAGAGAGGTGGCGAGAAGTGAGGGGTGCGAGAAGTGAGGAGTGTTGGAGGGAGAGGTGGAGAAAAGGAGGGCTGGAGGGAGAGGTGGGGAAAAGTGAGTGCTGTTGGAGAGAGAGGGAGAAGTGAGGGCTGTTGAGGGAGAGGTGGGAGAGAAGGGAGAGAGGCGAGAAGTAAGGGTGAGGGAGAAGAGGGAGAAGTCAGGGGTTGGAGGGAGAAGAGGAGAAGTGAGGGTCGTTGGAGGGAGAGGGGAGAATTGAGGGTCGTTGGAGAGAGGTGGCGAGAAGTGAGGGGTTAGGAGGGAGAGATGGCGAGAAGAGGGATGTTGGAGGGAGAAGGAAGTGAGGTCGTTGGAGGGAGAGGTGGCGAGAAGTGAGGGTTGTTGGAGGAGAGGTGGAGAAGTGAGGGTCGTTGGAGGGAGAGGTGGGGGAGAAGTGAGGCTGTTGGAGAGAGAGGTGGCGAGAAGTGAGGGCTGTGGGAGGAGAGGTGGCGAGAAGTGAGGGGGTGGAGAGAGAGGTGGGAGAAGTGAGGGCTGTTGAGGGAGGTGGTGAGATGTGAGGGTCGTTGGAGGGAGAAGAGGCGAGAAGTGAGGGTTGTTTAGGAAGAGATGGAGAAGGAGGGAGGAGGGAGAGGTAGAGAAGTGAGGGCTGTTGGAGGAGAGGTGGGGAGGTGAGAGGTCGTTGGAGGGGAGAGGCGAGAAGTGAGGGCTGTTGGAGGGAGAGGTTGGGGAGGGGAGGTGGAGAGGGGTGGGGAGAGGTGAGAGCAAGAGGTGGGAGAAGTGAGGGGCTGTTGGAGGAGAGGTGGGGAGGGTGAGGGGTCGTTGGAGGGAGAGGTGGCGAGAAGTGAGGGCCTTGGAGGGAGAGATGGCGAGAAGTGAGGGCTGTTGGAGGGAGAGGAGAAGAAGGGGTTGCTGGAGGAGAGGTGGCGAGAAGTGAGGATCGTTGAGGAAGAGATGGCGAGATGTGAGGGCAGGCGTTGGAGGGAGAGGTGGGGGAGGCTGCTGTGAGGGCTGTTGGGGAGAGGTGGCGAGAAGTGAGGGGTGTTAGAGGGAGAGATGGCGAGAAGTGAGGGGTGTTGGAGGAGAGGCGGGGAGAAGGAGGGGTGTTAGAGGGAGAGATGGCGAGAAGTGAGGGGTGTTGGAGGGAGAGGGGGGGAGGCTGTTGGAGGGAGAGGTGGGGATAAGTGAGGGTCGTTGGAGAGAGAGGTGGGAGAAGAGAGGGCTGGGAGGGTGAAGTGGGGAAAAGAGGGCTGTTGGAGAGAGAGGAGAGAAGTGAGGGTCTTTGGAGGAGAGATGGCGAGAAGTGAGGGCTGTTGGAGGGAGAGTGGCGAGAAGTTAGGGTTGTTGGAGTGAGAGGTGGCGAGAAGTGAGGATCGTTGGAGGAAGAGATGGCGAGATGTGAGGGCTGTTGGAGGGGAGGTGGGGAGAAGTGTGGGTTGGAGGGAGAGGTGGGGAGTGAGGGCTGTTGGAGAGAGAGGTGGCGAGAAGTGAGGCTGTTGGAGGGAGAGGTGGCGAGAAGTGAGGGGGTGTTAGAGGGAGAGAGAGAAGTGAGGGGTGAGAGGAGGGAGAGTGGGAGAAGTGAGGGGTGGAGGGAGTGGAGAAGTGAGGGGGTGTTGGAGGGAGAGGTGGGGAGAAGTGAGGGTCGTTGGAGGGAGAGGTGGGGGAGAAGTTGGAGGGGAGGGTGTTGGAGAGAGAGGTGGCGAGAAGTGAGGTTGTTGGAGGGAGAGGTGGAGAAGTGAGGGGGTTGGAGAGAGAGGTTGAAGAGAGGGCTGGGAGGGTGAAGTGGGGAAAAGAGAGGGCTGTTGGAGAGAGAGGTAGAGAGAAGTGAGGGCTGTTGGAGGGAGAGGGGAGAATTGAGGGTTGTTGGAGGGAGAGGGGAGAAGTCCGGGCTGTTGGAGGGAGAGATGGCGAGAAGTGAGGGCTGTTGGAGAGGTAGGGAGAAGTGAGGGCTGTTGTAGGGAGAGGTGGGGAGAAGTCCGGGCTGTTGGAGGAGAGATGGGGAGAAGTTGTTGGAGGGAGAGGTAGGGAGAAGGAGGGCTGTTGTAGGGAGAGGTGGGGAGAAGTGAGGGCTATTGGACGGGAGAAATGGATCAGGGAGGGCTGGTGGGGGAGAAATGGATCAGGAGGGCTGGTGGGGGAGAAATGGATCAGGGAGGGCTGGTGGGGAGAGCTGGATCAGGAAGAGGAGAGAGAGGTAGTCAAAATCTGGCCAGAAGCAATTTTTCTCCCCGGCTCGTGTGACCTTTAGTGAGCGTAGACGCAATCACACGTCACCACTCACGGACGTGTACCAACAGAGGGGGAGGAGAGAGGAGGGGAGAGAGGGGGGGGCAGTCGGATCAACAGTTAAACTGACCGGGAAAAAAAATAGTTTGAGACGGTTAAATAGAAAGGCGAGATGGATTGATAAATGGATAAATAAATACAAAGAATAATAGATAGATTAAAAGAACGATAGACAGCGAGGATGATAAATAGATAAACAACAAGAGAGAAAGTCAGAGACAAAGATTGTATTAAGCCAGATAATATTATAATTAATTCCATTCCGCCCTCGCCTTTTTTTTCCCCCGCCAGAATTTCCCTGTTAATGAATTCGGCTGTTGTGTTTAAGTTTAAGTTGTTGGGAAATGAAAAACAAAATCATAACAAGTTCAGTACAGATTAATTAAATATAAAACAAAATCTACGGAAAAAAATATACGAAATATCAGTAAAAATTTCGATAAAAGATAAGGTATGTTTTCTTCATCTGTGTAATTACTGTAGTATAAAATTATGGTACTTTAACTCTGTACCTGTAATTGTATATGTAGCATTTCTCGACTGGTGGTTTTCATTTAATAGAATAAGATTAATTAAACTAGATACCTGTACTTACACTCACACCTGTAATGTTTGTAAATTAATAAAAAAAGAATTTATTAACATAGATACCTGTACCTGTTCTTTTACCTGGACATTTACCTCTACTGAGCTTTCTGAATTAATTGAGTGTGAATAATTAATAGAAGTAACTGTTTATTTGTACATACAACTGTAGCACTGTTTTAATAAGAAATATTATGTAATTAATTAATTTAAATAATTGTACCCAATTTCTTTCTATTTATTACTGTAACAGTATTTTCTGATTTGTACCCAACAAATTTATCAACAAAGACTTGAATGAACCGAGTCAGTACGCTGTGTTGGGCCACTGGACATTCCCCTTTGCCTGGAGACATCATCATTCTGAATCACCAAGATTAAACCAATTACAGTATCACGGTGTACTAATCCCAGATGATTGGGACTGGACGGGCAACAACACTTACAATCAACGTTACTAATCCCTCAACAACAGGCACACTCGTCTCTTAATCAAGTGGGTGAATTTAGTTACCAAATATACATGACTTGTTTTTGTGTTGAGTCCCAGATCTCATTTACCTGGATTACCCGAAACCCACTCCAGCCTCAGGTAAAACCCTGCACTTGTTCACACTATATATATTTATATATATATATATATATATATATATATATATATATATATATATATATATATATATATATATATATATATGTATATATATATATATATATAATATATATATATATATATATATATATATATATATATATATATATATATATATATATATATATCTTGATAAAATCACACGAAAAGGGAACAACGGAGAATTTTAGCTTTCGTCTTTATTCAAGACATCTTCAGAGGCAACTGGACTATATGGAAAGAGAGAGGCTTTAACAGTTGGGATTCATATATATATATATATATATATATATATATATATATATATATATATATATATATATATATATATATATATATATATATATATATATATATATATATATATATATATATATATATATATATATATATATATATATTAGTAAATAATTAAAACGAGAAAAAACACACACACACACAGACACACACATGAGCATATTCTCACGAGATACTTAATGTAACAAAGTGAACATAATGTTTCCCTCCAGCACCTTAAGTCTCAACATTAACTTGACTCCACACATGACAACTGCAACTTCCCTGTTAAGACTTTTCACACACGCCACTCTCTCTCACATAATATCCACATCTGAATACAATCCAGAAATCCAATTCAAAATTATAATTACAGGTGTGAATTTAGGTGTAAATGGCAGGGTAATTACAGTAATTCGTATGTGGGGACTGTATTATGAGCTTTAATCAAAAATATAATTACAAGTACAGTTACAGTAATTCCAATGTTAAGTGCCTTAGATACGATTAGCAATATACTGTACTGGTAAGGTCTGTTTCTGTCTGTCTGTCTGTCTGTGTTTCGTCTGTGTTGATCAACTCACCTTTTACAATACGCCCCCCTCCATCCCCCCACTTCTTTCTCTCACTTGGTGTTGTCCAGGAGACCTTCACCACACAGAAAGGAATAAGGACCTAAGTAAGGATCGTCTAGGAAAATTGGAACCATTTTCCTGTACTGTGACTAGATATTGTCTTCTGGATATATACAAGATAATGCTCTATATATATACCGACTTTTAATAACCCTTTGTCACACACACACACACACACACACACACACACACACACACACACACACTCCACAAATCACCATCACCACTCACCATCACAAGAACTAATCACAACCACCACCAACTATATCACCACCAACACCACCAGTCACTATCACTACACCCATCACCACCAGCCACTATTCACTACCACCACTACCACTATTGTTACAACTACCAGCACCACCACTATCACTACAACTACCACCACAACCGTCTCAAACAACCACCAAGCTCCACCACCACCACCACCACCACCGTAAAACAGCCTCACCAACTCATTTACCCAATCATCAATCTCTCGCCACAGTCTGCCTCTCCATCCTCGTATATTCAATCAGGCCCTCGTCTATCATGCTCACCCACCTATCATCCGTCTTAGCGTCTGTGTGTGTGTGTGTGTGTGCATACTGGTTTGCAAGGTCTTATAGATGCACACGTCAGGAGGAGGCTTGTGTGTATGAGTGTGTG